>NW_025110142.1:142606-159043 GCF_011392965.1 Frieseomelitta varia
CAGCAGATGATATTCTTCCTTTTTCTTTTTTTTTTTTAAGTCTCGTCTCGACAAACGAAAAGCCAGGAACACCGTAGGAACAGAAATTTGTCTGAAAATTCGAACGTGCGAGATACGTGATACGGTCGACACACGTAGGGGCGGGCGGTGGGGGGGGGACACGTGTGGCGAGCGTGAAATTAAAATTCGAATTGGGTATCGCGTGATGGGTCCAACGGCCCTTACGTTCGTTTCTTTTTCAATTACGGTATCACTTTCGATTCGAGACCGCCGGGATTCACTTACCAGCCACCGGTGGTCCGCCGATGGATCCGTGTAATTGGAGTGGTTCCCCGGCGAAACTTGGCTGAAACATTTAATCAACATTCTCATCAAGCCTCACGCCACGATGGAAGAACGTGTTCTCGTGATAACCTATGGATAAAATTCCTCCTGTCCCGCCTCCCTTTCACCTCGGTCCGGCGACCCAGTTTCGTTCTACGCGAGGATTAACCCTTCCTGATCGCGGATCGTTTACATCCCCGAATCTCACGTGTAGCAGATTACGATTTACAACTGTTTCAGTTTCCACGCCCATCTTGATCGTAACGTTTACACTCTCGAATCTCGCGCAATAGGTGGCAACTCGCGACCGTTTCGACGTGTCGAGTCGTCGGTGAGGCGTAGTGACGAAAATTGAGGCATATATTTGGAAACGTGAATGGTTTGTGTGATAAATTAAATTGGTTTGTTTCTTTCTTCTTTTTGTGGTGTTGGAAGTATGTATTATAGATAATTATAGATAAATACAGTGTTTTACATATATTTACGTAATCCATCCATGTTAAATGATGTGGATAAACATTACTTATCATTGCAAACAGAAGGGAAATGAACGCTATAAATATTTCAAGTGTAGCGCGAAATAGAAAATATAATATGCAATATTAATATGTAAAATATTCAAAGAATTATTCATTCCTACAGAAAATATTCTAATATAATGGTATATATAATATATGTAACTGATGAGCGATTTAAATTCATTGAAATATTTACTGTACTGTTAAATATTTGCTGTACTTAATCGCATTTCAAAGTTGCTCGACCATATAATACACATTAATTTTATCACTGACGATACGAACGATCTAACAAACAATGGGCTCTAATTAAAAATTTTTCAGTTCGAAGAATAACACGGTTGAATCAATTATTCTATTTCGACCATGTTCGCTATTGTTCAAACGACGTGACTTCTACGAGAAGAGAGAGAGAGAGAGAGAGAGAGAGAGAGCAATGAGAGACTCCATTCAGATGAAACACAATTTCGACACTATTCTTGATTGCGTTGCTCGATGGACTTCCCGATGGAGCAAACAAATAAAAATAGAAAGTAACAATGATCATTGTAGTATCGCGGAGCTCGTAAAAGTTGCCGGTCGGATGTCGCGTCTCAAGCTATACAGAACGATGGCACGAAGCTTTAAAGGATCGCCACGAAACTCTCCGGATCATCGAGAAACAATAAAACGTCCGAGTTGTCGTGGCGATAATCCGAAAGTTGTAGAATCGATCGTGAAAGCACGTCGCAGCTGCCAGATCGGAAAGCGTTTATGGGCTAACGAGCTGGATTTTTCAGCGATCCCTGCCCCTTCAAATTGAATTTCTTCCCGACGTTTTGAATCGGCCGATTGTCGGGGATAATGTGCTCGTCGACGTTCGACAAAAATTAGAAAACGGAAAAGCAAACGAATCGATATTTAATAGAAAACTTTTGAATTGAAAACTCGAATTGGGAATTTTTTTTAGAAATTTAATCGTCAGAGCGGACAATTCTGAGCGCTGGATAATAATTTGATAAACGTGTTATTTTAGCATCGTTATTTTCTTTCTTTGTTATTGTAACTTTTATTTTACATAAAATGGAGACATTCAGAGCGCAATTATTCGCTTCAAAGATCTCTGCGTGTTCCCGTTCGTTCTGGTGTTTACTTCTCTATTGAAATTTTCGATGCCAAAGTCGCAAAGTCGTTTCAAATCTCTCTGCATTTCGAATTTTTGCACTTCTCGAATTGTTTGCCCGGTCAAACTTTTCAATCTTTCGAAATCTGTTATTTCAATGACCCTTTCTACCAAACTTCAATCTCGTTCGCTGGTTTATTTTTTTTTTTTTCCAACTTTCCAAAATGTTTCGCTCGGTTCATTCACCGGGCAGATTAATTTTCTGCATTTAGCGCAGCGTTTACCGCGATTGTCCAAGATATTCCATTCGAAACCATGCGTCGATAATTTTATCAGAAATATTCTGTAAAAAATCTAAACAACCGTTCGCAGAAGAGAACAAGTACGCTGTACACGTTTGAATTTCCGTCAGAATTTCAAACTGTATCACCCGGAAATTCAAACGACCAATTACAGAAGCAACAAAAACGTATTGAAAATTTTTCGCGAAAGACTCGCCACCTTTGCCCTTATAAAACGTTCCCCGGCGTTGAAAAAACATCCGCGACTGTAACACAATCGCTAGAAATTACACTCCAGATTCACCCCCACCTCGAAAATTCAAGCGTCCATTTATAAAAGCACCAAACGGCGAAACAGCATCGAAATTTCCCAGCAAGAAAAAGAAGGGGGGGGGGGGGAGAAAAAAAGAAAAAAAGGAAATACGTCGCGTTAGTTTGGAGGGTGGTGGGAAGAGAGAAAAAATTAAAAAACACGGAGGAAACACGGAAGGGGTTGGATAGAAAAGTTGCCAGAAAACGTTGTGGAACAGGCCGACAAAAGCGGTTTGGTTCGGCGCGTTTAACTCCGAGCTGTTTGCGGTTTGCGAGCTGAAGAGTAGAGGGCGCTCGGTTCGCTTCCGGCTGCGCGACAGTTACTGCAAATGCGATCACGAGCGTCGAGGCCCGCCTCTCGGATACCGTGTCCGCGGCTTCGTTGACATGCATACAAAACTTGGACAACTTTCGAATTGCAGATCAGCTGCTTGTACAGTGCCGGCGTAGAAAACTTCAAACGGTGGGGAGGGGGGCTGTTCTTCCAGCGAAATGGCTCGAAGAGACCGCGGCTCCAGCCCTTCGTTGGGGCTACTTCTCTCATTTTGGAAAGTTGATCGAGCGAAGATTCCTAATCTTTGAGAAAGGAAATTTGTCAGTCTTGTATTTTCCTCGTCGAATTTTCAATTCATTTTGTCGCTTGTGTGTTGTTTCTTTCTTGCTTGGAGAAGGGGGCGATTTAACTTTAGAAAGTGAAAAATTACCGAAGGGTTCAGAAATTTAATTTTCTACGAAAGAACATTTTTTTCTTTTTTTTTTTTGTCCTTTGGTTTTTACTTGCATTTTTGAACATTTTTTTTTTTTTTTTTAAGCAATCTGATACTTTTGAATACCTTTTTTTGCAAAATATTGCCAGTATATTTCATTCGTTACGCATTTTTTTTTTAAATTGGTAGAATATTTTTGCAAACTCAATCGACAGAATTCTCCGTTTTGGGAGGAGAATTTGAAAATATTCGTTCCAAGAGCTCCGCCAGCAATGTCGTTCAACCGAACGCAAGAAAAACACCCACCGGTGTATCTTAAAGGTACGGCGAAGCTGCAGACGATATTCTTAGAAAACAGCCGATTTATAAACGTCAGAGACCAGCGCACAGGCGTCCCCGTTCTCTCTTTTATGAACCATGAACTGCGTTCGAATAGTTATTCCCGTTGTGAAACGTCTGAACTCGCCGATGCATGCGCTTCATGCACACATATTTGTCTTTCGAGTCTGCCTTTATGCTAGCTCGCATTGATCTCGTGCTTTCGAGACCATCTCGCGCTTAAATGACAAGCACTCGTCGATGAACTGATAGACGAGTGGAACAGAAAATGGTAGGAATTACTTGCAAGTATTTCAGAAATATACTAGGAATGTTGGGAATACTTGGGATACTAAGAATACTAGGCTATTCGTAAAAAAGAAAATACCAGGAGTTCTTTTGATACGATTGTATCGTAGTTGGACCAGAGAATTAATAAGATTTTTAATTTAATTTCAATTCACACAATTAATTTCATTTTCAATTTGTTTGTTTCAATTTATTTGAGAATTAAATAAACGTCATCCGGGAATTATCCGTCATTCCTTCTAACGCCACGCTTTTCACGAAAGCGCATAGAATGCAAGTTCTTCTAAATATTATTCTCTGTCCGGAGGAAGAAGAAGCAACTTCTTTCAAACACGAGAAATCGTCCTCAAACACGCGCGCGTGTGGCAAAATCATCAGAAAAAGAAAAGAAATGGGAAAAGAGGTAGAAGTGTACAAATACTAACGCACGCAATTCCGAGGTACTTGTGCACGGTGAAAAGACAAACTTGAAGGCGTAATAGAGACAGCGGTTAGATAGAGGGTGGAAAAGAGGCGAGTGGACCAAGAGGGGGCAAGTAGTATCGCGTAGCTACTTAAAACTTTTCGAGCTTGTCTTGTGTCCCTACTAGTTGCCACCTTGCTTACTTAGCTCTGCTCCGCAACTTCTACCTTCTGCGCCATAGTCTCCTTCTCTTCCTGTCTCTCCCTTTTTGCTTCCTGTATCCCACCCCTTTAGATCTTTCTTCGCTTCCTGCTGACTGGGGGGGAACCGAGTTTACTTTCGTTTCTGGCTATCTCGTGTATATACTCTTTTATCGAAAACTCTTCTCTCTTCTTTTCCCCTCTTTCATGAAAATTGTTTGCCGATTGACTTGTATCTTTTCTTTTCTTTCTCTTTTCTTTTTTTTTTTTTCATTCTTCATTTGACCAGATCATTGCAATTATTCGATTTTTCTCGTTCCTTGTTACAGAGAGGACAATTGCTATCGCTGTATCGTCATGCACATGAAGCATCCGAATGTTCTTCAGTATAAAGAAAGTGAGTCTTACACGTCATATATTTTATATTCTTGAATTTTTATTTTAAATGTCCGTAGAAACTGTTGATCCGTTCGGAACAATGTTGTTGCATCATCGTTAAAATTTAGTGAAACGTCAAAGCCAACGGAGAGAGGAAATGAGAAATTTCCTAAATTTTCGTTATTCCTTCGTTTCTCTTCAGCTTATTGCATCACGGAGACACCGAAGCCAACTCTGCCCTATATATGCAGCGAATTGAGGAGCGACGCCATATTAATTTCCCTGTTCCGCACGGGGGCAGCACCGATGCCCTGTCCGTTCAAGGGACCCCTAGAATTTACGTACAGTCACGGCGAGGGAGAATGCAAGTCGCCGTTGTCAGCGGCAGAAACCTGCACGCAGGAATCACGGTTACTTTTACGCTATCAGGCGTGCGCCAACGTGCTGTCTTCTGAAAGCGTTGGTGAGTATTATATTCTCAAAGTATAGGATTAATTGTAAAATTATGGAAAACTTAAACTTGTAACTGTAGAACGTGAATCTTAAGTAAACTCCTCGAAATTGGAATTTAATCTGGGGGCCTGCAACGAAATCAATTTCTTTATAAAAAAAAAAATCTCTCCCCAAGGTAAAAATATTTCTCAAAAGAAAAAAGTCCTCTATCGACTAGACGTTCGTAACAAGCGAGTGATACCCAATCGCGACGTTAATTAAACAGGACACGGCAGTGAACGAGAGTCTGCGATGGTCAATGGAATTTCTGACGAATGATTAATGGCCCTGTCAATTACCATTTGTTGCCACCTGCTCCTCCCGCCCTTGTTCGACCGACTTTCCGCGATTATTATACCGGGGGAAAACGCTCGCGCTCGTATAATTCATTCTACGCGGCCGCGGTGCGGTTTATTAACGGTTAGAATATTTCCGTCCATAATTCTCGCCGCGGACGATTTAGCCTTCCTCGTAATTGAAATCGTTATGCATCGCGGTGTAATTGGGAGGAAGTTAGTGGTGGCCAGAAGATTCATGCGAGCGACGAAGATCTTTTTCTTTTTTTTTTTTATTAATCGATGGAATTTTTTTACTTGGAGAAAACTTTTACGAAACGCCAGAATACTTTCGTCTCTCGCTCTTTTTAGAGTCTGTTTCTTTACGGTTGCTCCGAAAATTGATAATTAATTAAAGCGTGAAATTAGAAGCGCGGTGTTCTACTTTGTTGGCAGACGTGGAGCTAGAGTGCCTGGCCACGTGGAAAGAGAGCAGCACGCACAATCTCGTGGCAAGGTTGCACGCGCCGCGAAAAACCAGCGACGAGGACAGCTACAGATGCTTCATCTACGAACAAACGTCGAACAATTCGTGGAATTTGGCGCAGAGCGAGGATGCCTCCTGCACGGGCTTGATCAGCGTCAAGGAGGCTGCCAAAACGTTCAAGATGAAGCAGAGTAAGTACTTACGAACGAAGCTTGCACACCAAAAGTCCCTATGCCCGACTATAAAGTGATCTCCAGCACAGGATTCTTCATTGTTGAAGCAGAAATTGAAACAATTCCAATGAATTGTTCCTGGAAATCGTTGTTATATTTTCGTATTTGTAAAATGGCTCGTTTGTGATCATTCCTTGTCGCCAAATTGAAACTATATAGGCTCGTGAAATGTCCCTAGAATTTCACTATTGCACGTCCGATTGCCATATATTATTGTTCGTACAAAAAAACATTTCTGTTGGGAAAGCTTGACCATTGGGATTTCTTACCAAATCACGTGTAATTATCTAATACCATCGGTACAAAAAATTCCCTATGAAATCCCGATCAAATTAAGTAGTATTCTAAATAGGACGTGCGTGCTTTTTAATAATTAAAAATCTCCAAATGCTCTTCTCGCAAATATGTAACTCTTGGAACTATCGCAAAAAAAAAAAAATCCCTAGGCTATCGACATAAAATCCTAAATCAGGGTGCTACCAGTTCAAGAGAGAAAGCCTTTGAATAATCGCCAAATGTCAACTCTCAGCTCGACCGAAATTTACGAATTTCTCTCTCTCTCTCTCTCTCTCTCTCTCTCTCTCTCTCGTCCAACGTGCACGTGACACAACTGAACTGACTATCACGCTGTTGCCAACCGAAGAGCAGCGATCCTGCGGGCAAATTGTTGGCACATTGACATTATCGTTAACTGATGATGACGCGTCTTGGCACGGGGAAAACCGCGATAGCAGCGGGGCACGAAGAACGTAAACTATGAGGGTGTCCATGGACACCAGATCGGATTCTTGGGCGGCGTGTTATCGGCACAGTGGCGCAGCGGTCGACGCCAGCTACTTGGGGTATTCCATGGTATCGCATAACTGCACGTAGCCTTCCTAGATTGCGATGATTCTGCCCTCTGCAGCCATGGTTAACCAAATTGAGGCGATCGCCAGCCTCGTTCGATCCACTCTCAACATTCTTGGGATTGATTTTACCTACGACCGCGAATCTTTGATCGGCCTAGGCGTGGAATTTTACCACGAATTCTTGCACCGTACGGCGAAAAGTCTCTCATCCGCGCTACTGGAAACCGAATTCCACGCGTGGTTATCGTGCACGCTCGATGGATCGTGCGTTTGGAATTTTTTCGTTCGCCGTTTCGATATTCCTTCACACCTTGGCGAACCTTTGGCCCAGTTTTGATTTTCTGTTGACGAAACTTGATAGACTCTGCGTATTTTATCCGCCCCCTGTGATAAAACAGCCACGGGGGATTTTAAAGATTCTCATCTTTCTAATATTTTGATTTTCTATCGTCGAAAAACATTGGAAATCGAGAATCGACAGACCGCGCTTCTAAAATTTTTATCCCGCGACCTTGGGTCACGTCTTTGTTTCTCAGATTCGGAATTGTCTTATTGAAAATAGACAATTTGTAACGAGCCGCATTCGTTAGTTGGACAAATTCTTCCTGTTCAAATTATTCTGAATTTCCTCGACGAATAAAATGTTTTGTAAACTATGTAAAAACCGTGTAAAGTGGAATTCTTGTTGGTCGTACAACCCGTCCGTTCATTGCCATTTTAATTCATCAATCACCGGCCAGATTGTGGAGAGGATCATCGTCGTCGATCTGTTCGGTTCATTGCTCCAATTTCGGTTTAAATACACCGTTCCTCCCTATTGCACGTAGCCTATGATCGTGGATACGAGTAGACAGTCGTATTAGATGGAGATGATCTTGTTGCTGGCTTTGCGGTGAACCGCGTTCAGTTGGATTTCCACCGGATACATGACTGATTGCGCGATCCTGCCACTGACCAGGATTTATTTCCAGACGTTATATTTCTCAACATCAGCGTGCCGGAATATTGTTTCGAGTATGCGATAAATACGATTACACGTACATTTCGAAGTTGAATCGGTTTCTAGATTTTCGTTCAGAAAATTTCAACTTCTGAACGTTTGACTTGTAAAAATCATTGGAATTTTAGTTCTAAAGCAGATTAGATGCTTTTCTGGTTATACTCAGATATGCGAATATTTGGAATTATGTTGTAACGTGCCTGAACGAAATTTTGTTCGACGATTATTTTTCTGCCGGTCGAACGCCATTTGTATTGCATCGTCCGAGCCATTTTCGCGTCTCTGCCGAACGAAATCGCGGCGAAAGGGCATCGACAGTGTTGAGGGAATGGATTTGGAGATCCCGGAGACTAATCTGCCTTCAGGAAAGTTTAAATGGAAGCGCCGGGGAACCGGGTTAACGAAACACTCGGGCCAATGTTGCGACAGGACGCGTGGAAAAATTGTTAAGCTGCTTAAACGCTCGAGTCGTTCCCTCGAAATTTCGAAATTTTTCTCCTTCCCTCGAGAGAAGAAATCTTCGACGTCTCGAAAATTTCAAACTATCAACGCCGAAAAGGAAATCGATTTTCATAAAAATCGAACCGCGCAATAATCGAGATCTTCGGAGATATATAATAAATTGAAAGTTTAAATTAAAAATTATTGATATTGCAATATAAATTGTTGTTTTTTTTGTAATTTAACGACTAGTAATTTTCGTTGGAAAAATTTTTTAAAGAGAAAATTCTCGCAGGCACAAATTCTTTTTATTCTCTTTCCGTACACACAGCAAACAAAACGTGACAATAAATAACAAAAAATAAAACCGCGAAGAAAAATCTCCAAACAACAGATATATCCGACGTGTTACACCAAGTTATTTCCAAGTTTCAATATTGTTCCAAGGTATTTACGATTCCTTCGAGATATCTGCTTTTTTCCCTTCTTCTTTTTATTTCGCCTGGGATTCATTTCGTTCTCTCCGAAACAGAGAGAGAGAGAATCAACGATCGGTCCTCATCGATGTTCGATCAAATGCTGAAAAGAAAACTACCAACGTCATGAAACGATGGACCATTATTATTTATACATAATCATATGCACCTACTTCTGTTCGTGGTATCATTTTTCGAATTGGAATTCGAATTAATTACATCCAAATACACCCTTTAACTTTATTTCGGCTAATACCTAAATTATAATTAATAATTATTATTAGCTGTTGTTCGATTTTTAAAATTACTGTTCCTCTTCCAAGACTAAATTCTTATAATAAACTCAGTCATATTTTTATATTTATTTTAATTTTAGTAATGTACAATGTATAATGTAAATGTCTCAGAGGGTAGGATTATAATATAGCGTAAACGTGCAAATGTCACCGAGTATGAAGAAAGACCGAGAGCGAAATTTGTGAAATAAGCAACGAGAAAGCGAAATGAGACGTGACCATTGTTAATGGTAATTCGTCGAGACACTCGGAGAACGCGTGTGCTCATCGAGGTATCGATCGCTTTTCAACAGAAGCGTTTCCGCACGCCGCATACTTCGACGCCTGTGCATTTTTAACGGTCCATTAATTCGTGCACAGTGATTGATAGGTATGAGCAGTCGACCATCGACGCGATAACTGTTTGTAGGCGACGAGGACGCGCGCTTACGTTGAATCATTGCATTACACTGCCATCATGCTATCTTCCAGCACATTCTTTTCTATCTTTCTTTCTTTTTCTCTTCACTTCCGCCGTTTCTCTCAGCTTATTCCGATCATAAATTGGAATGGAATCTGAATAGATTTTTAATAGAAATTTATTATATTATTTTTATTATATATTTATTATATATATATATATATTATATTATTTTTATTACCTATTTATTATATATATATATTATATATAGAAATTTATTATATTATTTTTATTATATATTTATTATTATTTATTATTATTTATTATTATTTATTTATTATATTATATATTGTCGCATTATACTATTACATTTTTATATTTCTCGTATTTTAATGATTGTCGTTTTTACACTGTGGAAATTATTTTCAACAAATTAATCTACAGTTGAGAATGACTGACAACTACAAATTTTTCAAAAGTCACGTCATAAAGTGAACTTGTGCGATTTTTATCGCAAGTACCGAAGATGCAGTCGTTTGCAATTTTATAGAAACACTGAAAACACGGAGTTTCGCGTGGCAAAAAGAGGATTCAATCCGTGAAAATCGAAGGAAATTACGATTGTTTAAAAACCTCGCCGTAACGTATTGTTTTGCCATTTCCATTGCAAAGTGGAACGCTTTGATGAAAGTGAAAGAAGAATTTATATTTGACACGTCGCAGCTGCGTCACTTTATGCCGCATTGAAATAAACAGCGATTCATATGAAATTACACGGAGCACCTGTCCGTGTCTGACCGTACATTGACTCGCACCACTGCAGCTCAGTAATATTCATGCCTCTCTTAAGTTTTATCGCTCGAATGTAACAAGTTTTGAAACTTTTATCTAAAAAAGTGTCTTAATTAACAACTTTCTCCGGTTTTTCTGCTTTTTTTCTCTCTCTCTCTCTCTCCAATTTCGAAACAAAAATAATGGACAAAGATAAAGTAACAGCACTCCAGAAAATTAAAAGTCCGAAAAATTCTTCATTTTCGAACTGCCGCAACTTTGTAAGAAAAAATCTTACGACCATCTGGCTCGACTCATTTGAAATATCGCAGCTTCTACTCTCAGAATCCATCGCAAATTTTCTTTTGCGATATTTCTGCATCGTCCAGCGGGTGGAAAACCGGACATATCTCCCCTTTCCGATACTTCTACGAAATTCAAACTTTTGAAAAGTCCATAGACGTTAAAAGATTTTCTTCAGAGCAAAGTCCACTGTGATCTACAAGATTGGAACCTGCCCTTTGCAACGACTCTCTAAAATTCGAGATACAATTGTCTTTCGCCGATTTATTCAACTTTAAATTGAGGAGATTGTACTAAACGAAAAAAAACAAAAAAAAAAATTGCATCTCAAATTTTACGTAATCATTGTGAAGAAGAGATGATTTCAGTTTCGGGAAAATTTTTTTGAAAGTACAACGTGATACAAAGCAGTAATTGAATTAATATATTTATAAAAATTATTCTTTTTATTCGATTATTTATCGTAAACCTGAGAAGAATGTCCATGATAATTGCAAGCTCCAATCTTCTCTTGAGAATCCTCCGTCGGCGAAAGTTTCAACTATCGTTCGCTTAACTATGTCTCGTATATTTTACAACTATAATGAATTAACGGACCAATGGAACAACTTATTTTAATTATTCGATAATATTTCTAATAGCTGCAGTAGCTCGTTTCTTAATAAGGAAACTGGCAAATTAAAATTCTGATATTCGATGCTGATGATGAACTCGACAATCCATGTGATTAAATTTTTAACAGTTCAATGTCAGAGAGAACAAGAGAGAGAGAGAGAGAGAGATGACAAAGACAGAAAGAGAGAAAGAAAGAATGAAAATGAAGTTTATGCGTAGTTGACTTATCGGGCCAACTCGAAGAGCTTGGAATGAGTTTCTAGTTGCATTACACGCCTGGAGAATAACCGTGGAATAACTATGTTAGCGACAGAGTTGCGTTATTTCGAGGAAATAAAGGGTCCATCGTGTCATTCAACGTCTAATCGTGTTTTATTTCGGTCGTCGGATTATTCGATGTAATTCGAAAGTTTTACACGACGTCGGCCGGGTTTCTGTTCGATTGACGTTTTCGATAATTATCGACGACGTCTTTGTAATGACGATATTAAATGAGGGATTTGGAGAAATGTTATTCCAGGATTTTGTTGACGTTTATCCTTTTCAATCCTTCTCCCGCCGCGCGTGAATCTGAATTTTTGTAATTCGAAGTGAAACAAATCGTATGAAATATACATAGCAGATGTACAAAAATCATAAAAATATCAATTACAAAATGTATTTGTATAGTTTCCTATTGCATATTACGTGAATAATACGACTGTACAGTCGAACTGATCAATTTCGTTTGGATTATTGAAAAGTTTTTAGAAGAAACGTTGAACGAAACATCTACCGAGTTTAAAATTGTAATATTCTGTCATAAAATGAAATTAATTATGCTGTCTAGGATTGTGAATCTTTTTCAAAAATACTTTCCTAACAAAGCGTCGTCGTTTTTTGTTCCAGAAAATTCCACCGAACGTTGCTCGTACCCATCGTGGGTGGTGGATAACAAACTGTGGGTTGCCCTGGATCCAATAGGGTCCCGATTACAGGCGTCACCTTACAACCTGACGATCGTCAATAGACAGGAGACTCGTCTCGTCTGTCACTCTGTGGTCCCCCTCAACGATCGTCATGAGCATCCCGATAGAGAGAACCAAGTGCAGTACGTCGCCAAGGCTACCCTCGATTGGTAAGTTTCTCACGAATTATTCGACAAAACACGGGGTCCATTATTCGAAGTCCATCAACTCCAAGTATAAGAGTCCAAGGTCCAGAAAGAGAAATACGTTGCAAACCATACTCTATTCCCTATAAAATTCTCAACACACACACACACAGTGAGAGAGACTTTTCTACTTTTTCACTGGTATTCTCGAATGCTGCATAAAAGTCCAACGGTCCAATTACAGCGATCCTTCAGCCCCTCTGAGGATTATCATACTTCCAGACGAGTCAAAGAATCGTTCTCCTCGCTGCAAGAAAAAAAAAAAAAAAAAGAAAGAAAGAAAGAGATTGGAAGAAAAATGAAAAAGACGAGGAAAAGGAAGAAAGAGAGAGAGAAGTGAAATTCGCAGACAGTGGGACGGCAGAGAGAGGGAGGGGGGGGGGAGGAGGAAACCGCCGACAAGCAACGAAACACGAAAGTAGACGGTGGAGAGGCATTCATCCGTGAGAGGTATCATCGTCGTTGTTCCGGGCTGCAGCAACAAACAAACGCAACAAAGCGTTCAGACATATAAACGCCGCGTTGTCTGTCGCGGCACAGCCACCCGCGTGTAATTATGACGGTATGCCGCGATAATCCTTTCATCGCATACCGAAGACACTCGCGCGCGCATAAATAAACAGCTTGCGCCGGATTAAACAGAGATCCTCCGGTTCGGCTGGTGCACGCGTCGGAATGTCAATATATGTGTGGCCCCTGCTCTACTCAGCCTCTCCTCTTCTCTCCTCTCGTCTCGTCTCGTTCGGACACTCGTGCAACCGTGTTCGCGCCGCGTAACGTATCGCTTTTAATCGCCCGTGCCCTGTCCCCCGTTATATTTCCTTATCTGGCTGAAAGCTGTGAAAATGAGCACACCGGGAAAATTATACATATCTCTCCGGTTCCTCTCTCCGTTGATTTCTTTCTTAGTTAGTCAGTCACCTTTTCTGTTGATCTGTTTGATTTTCGTCGAGCAAGATTGTAAGATTCGGAACGAGAGTTTGTTGATCGATTAAATATAAAGAGCATTACGCGGACACTGTGAGAAGCGAATCAGAATCGCGAAGTTTGGTTTGTGAATCCAATGGCGGCGCAATTTGCGTTTTATAATCTATAGTAGTCCAAAGACTAGAATCCATAGTTTAGAATCTATGATGTAATCTCTAATGCATAGTCTACGACCTATAACAGCGGTTCACAATCTTTTTTCTCTCTCGTAATCCTTGACTGAGCTTTTCATTTATGAATAACCTCTCCTCTCATAAACCCCCACCCATCTCTCAAAAAAGAGAGATTTTTTTTTTAATTTTCTTAGACTAGGTAAATAATCAAACATCCCAAATCGAAACTTTATAAATTTGTTCTTGTGTTTTTATTTCAACTCCTTTTCTTGACGTTTCCCGCAATATTACTAATATTATTTTCGCATACTTCCAACTATGTAGCACAGGTTGGGAACCGCTGATCTAGAATCTACAACCCACAGTCTGCGCAATTTATAATCTATAACTTTAAATCTTCTCAATGACAGATTCGTGAATCGATATTTCACGCTGAACCATCTCTTTAAAGTCTCTCGTTAAAATCGCGAAAGCAATTGGAAGAATTCGATAAGAAAATTTGGAATAATAGTTGGAAGAATATCGTGCTGCGAGCTATGAGCGAGAATAAATGGTAGTTTTCCAATAAAAGTTGAACAACGCGTTCTGTAAGCTCTAGGCGAGGATAAATGGGGAATTTCGATCGAGGCAAAAACCGGTGTTGAAGTTTGTTCTAGCAAGTAGGTCAGTCATAGGAGCAGCAAGTGGTAAGAAACCGTATGTGGTCAGGCATCGGTCGGTTCAAGGCGTGAATTAGTCTTCCGCCTCCGTCTTCTCTTTTCCTTTCCCTTCGTGTCGAAAGACTTAATGACGGAAATTCCACGAACGGCCGGGGGATTAGAAAGTTCCACCGGGAAACAATTCTATTAACAGATTGAAATCAATGCTCGCTAATCGCGTGGCAAATGAAATTTACTTCCGGCTGAACAATGTGGAACTTCTGATTGATTTAGAAAAAAAAGACAAAAAATTTTCTACGTGGATCTATGTCCTTGTCGATACTTGGCTTTTGGAAAGCCAAAAATTCGCCGGGGTTTCATAAAAATTCTCGAATATAATTTCAAATATTTGATACACAATACCAACTTCCAACGATTTCGCCGCCGACTTCTGGAATGTCGCTGCTGCAGATTTTTCCAGGACTTCAATCTTTACGAAGAAAATTGCTCTCCCGAGATTCCGCGTCTTGCAGAACCAAAATTTTATTGCATTTCTCGAAAGTTCAAAAGATTCCTGTTCCCAATTTCAAAACGTGTCGCTTTAAGTTCTCGAGGACTCGAAAATTTCACACTTTCGCGCACTGTAGAACTTACTCGGACCAGCCAGCCCCCGATCGCAGCAAATATTCCATCGAAATCCTTCTTCTCCCCCTCCCCCAGCCGAAAAATATGAATTCGCGGGAGAACAGCGCGTCGAATATAAAAGAATGGCCTTGGAGTGTGCTGGAAGAAACTCTCACGCGGTTCTCTAATAAAGTCGCGAGCTGGCGCGTAATCGCGGCTATATTAAAGCGCGAGGAGAGATCAGGCCGCGAAATAAGGAGGGGAAAATCCGGTGTCTGGATCCGTTCGAGCGATGGCTGACAGGCTTCACAGAGGGGTGAGGCCTGCAGCCGGCCGAATACATCTCCTCTTCTTTTGTTTCGAGGCTTATTAAATGGCTGGAGCGTCGAGACGAACCGATAGCAGCGAAACTGACGATTGAACAACTGGCAATTTTTATCTGGTGCTGTAAATTTGGTGGAGTGGAATCAGAAACGTCTGACAATCTGCAAAAATTACTTAACGAAAAAACGATTGCGCGTATGGGATCCATAAAGTGAGATCTAACGATCCATGATATTGAGTCCACGATCCATCGAAACGTCTGAGAATCTCGAAAATATTTAACCAAATACGACTGTGCGTGTTTGGGATTCACAGAGTGAGATCCATGATCCAACGATCCATGATCTTGAGTCCACGATCCATCGAAACGTCTGAGAATCTCGAAAATATTTAACCAAATACGACTGTGCGTGTTGGGATCCATAGAATGAGATCCATGATCCAACGATCCATGATCTTGAGTCCATAATCCGCCAAACCATCTAAAAATCTCGAAAATATATAATAAAATATGATTGTGTGTATAACATCCATAAAGTGAGATTCAAGATCCAACGATCCATGCTATTGAGTCCACGATCCATCGAAACGTCTGAGAATCTCGAAAATATTTAACAAAATACGACTGTGCGTGTTGGGATCCATAGAGTGAGATCCATGATCCAACGATCCATGATCTTGAGTCCATAATCCGCCAAACCATCTAAAAATCTCGAAAATATATAATAAAATATGATTGTGTGTATAACATCCATAAAGTGAGATTCAAGATCCAACGATCCATGCTATTGAGTCCACGATCCATCGAAACGTCTGAGAATCTCGAAAATATTTAACTAAATACGACTGTGCGTGTTGGGATCCATAGAGTGAGATCCATGATCCAACGATCTGTGATCTTGAGTTTATAATCCGCCAAACCATCTAAAAATCTCGAAAATATTTAATAGAATATGATTGTGTGTATAACATCCATAAAGTGAGATCCAGCGATCCATGATCTTGAGTCCACGATCCATCGAAACGTCTGAGAATCTCGAAAATATTTAACCAAATACGACTGTGCGTGTTGGGATCCATAGAGTGAGATCCATGATCCAACGATC
>NW_025110142.1:159153-160437 GCF_011392965.1 Frieseomelitta varia
TTGAGTCCACGATCCATCGAAACGTCTGAGAATCTCGAAAATATTTAACCAAATACGACTGTGCGTGTTGGGATCCATAGAATGAGATCCATGATCCAACGATCCATGATCTTGAGTCCATAATCCGCCGAACCATCTAAAAATCTCGGAAATATTTAATAGAATATGATTGTGTGTATAACATCCATAAAGTGAGATCCAACGATCCATGATCTTGAGTCCATGATTCGCCAGAATGTTTGACAATCTCGAAAATATTTAACAAAATACGGTTGTGTGTGTTGAGATCCACGAAGTGAGATCAAAGATCCAACGGTCCATGATCTTCAGTCCACGAAACTATCTAAAAATCTCTGAAAATATTAAATAGAATACGATTGTGTGTATAGGATCCATAAAGTGAGATCCAACGATCCAATTTTCAGTCCACGATCCACTAAAACGTCTGTGAATTTCGAGAATATTTAACAGTGTAGGCATGTGCCTATGGGATCCATAAAGTGAGATCCAAGATCCAACGAAAATCCATGATCTTGAGTCGATAGTCTGGAACCTAAAGTCTAAAGTTTTTTTTATTTAGGATCTGTTGTCTAGAATTCGGAAAATGAACATTGAAATCGAAAAGCATCAGAGTTCATTGTATGAGATTCGTGGGTCCAAAGTTTTGAATTAATTCCAGGATAAATAATTCACATGGAGTTAAACTAATCTTGGCGAGTCCATTATCCGGAATCCATTGTCCACAAATCAGCAACTTTCCGGGGTCCATATCTCACGGTCCAATATATCCAAACGTGTTCGAATTGCCACGTTAGATTAGAAGAAAAGAAGAAACAACTGAGCACTCAGACGTATCTGTTAATTAAAATTCGCCGATTGCAATATCGCGTCTCCTTTTGTTTCGACGTGTATTAAATGACGACGTGGGTGGGGTCGGGACGAACGATCCTGGACGATGAATGGCACGGCTGCATTGTTGTAAGTGATGTAAAATTGAATTAGACCGGCCGTTACGACCGGCTGAGTGCAGGGGAATTGATGGTAATTAGGCTGCGACTGGATTCGATCGAGTCGTACCGTAGAAAAAAGGCAGCAGCTGGGTGTTGATGTGAAAAATTGAGTTCCAGGTGCCGGCACCGCGATGGAAGCTACCGGCAAAGTGGGTATTTTTTTTTTTTTTTAAATCCCCCACCAGGATGTAGTCGCGGAGGATTTTATTTTCCTGCCGGGTCGAATGTTCCCTCCTCCCTTCCACTCACTCTCTCCAAAAAAAAAAAAAAAAAA
>NW_025110142.1:160447-194465 GCF_011392965.1 Frieseomelitta varia
TCCTTCGCCAGATTTTCGTAATTCCTTGTCCCGCGTGCGCTGTTTTCCCAGTATGCTGACTGCTAAAAAAAAAAAAAAAAGAAAGAAAGAAAATCGCGAATGAAAAGTATTGTGCACTCTATTGGGAATGTTTGCAGTCGATTTTTCCCGAGTTTAGAGTGATTTGCGCGCGGGAATATCGCGGACAATGCCTCGTTTTCCATCGTTTTCCTTCCTTCCGAAAATGACTTCTTCTGTTGGCTGAATCGCCAACGACGCGGTCGAAACACTTTCGAAACGAGAGAGTCACTTGAACGCGGCGGAAGGTTAACGATTTAAAAGCGAGGGATACTTGGATGGTAGCGGAGGGTATATCACGTAATTAAAGCACAATGGACGCTAATATCGCGATTACAATTTCGCTTGATGAAACGAAGATAAATACCGGCGAAACGAAAGTTGATAATTCCTGGCCGGACCTCTTTTAATATCAATAATGATTTATTCATACCGTAAATCGTTACTCATTATACAACACAATTAATTCGACTGTAACGCACATAATTAATTCCGTCTCGTCCCTTTGCTATCAGCGATTTTACGTTATGCAAACATCATTATTTCAATTAATCGGACGTGGAATTAATTAAACGTCGAATGAATATATACTTGAGGAATGAGGGGAGAGAGAGAGAGAGAGAGAGAGAGAGAGAGAGAGAGAGAGAGAGATGAAATTTGTTCGACTGTTAACGTGCATCGAGGTAAAAATTTTCTTTCGCGTTTAAACCGTAATGTAACTTAAACAAACCTCTCCCTTAGGTAGAGTTTTCATCAAGTTAAACACCACTCGGGTTTTCATCCCTTTGTACAGCTTTATATATGTCAGGTGGAAATTTTTCCATGCTCTTCGATCGCTGATTCAATTTACTTGGGAATCTTTTGTTTTATTTCCATTGGATTCGATAATTATGCCGAAGGTTCTTTCAGTTCTTTGCGATACTTCATTTCCTTCGTGGAATTTTTAATCAACGGATGTGATTTTCTGTGAAATTGACTGTAACATTGAAAAAAAAAAAAAAAAAATGTAGTTTCCTCGCCTAAATTTTCTAATTCGGAAATTATTTTCTGAATTTTCTGTGAAATTTCAATTTCTCCGTCCAAATTTTTCATCAGTGAATGTGAACTCCTTTCAAAACCTATTTTTTTGTCGTAAACGTTCAGTGCGAATGAACAACGCGAGAGAAAATTTAATTTTCTGACATTTTTTTTTTGCAATTTCCTATAAAAAAAAAAAACTCCCATTTTTCCACCAAATTCGCAGTTAATGGGTGCAATTCTTAGAGAGAGAGAGAGAAAAAAGGAAGCATAGTTACGAAAATTGTTCATCAACTTTTTAGACGTCAAGCATTCAAATTTCATCCCACGAATGAATTTTTGTAAAATTTCACCCTGTCAATTGCCGATCAAATCGCAGCGTAGCGGTGGCTCTAAAAAAATTTCCTAGCTTTGTCTCCAATTATTCGTAAAAACGTCTCAACTTCTCAACTTCTCGACCGATTAATATGACTCTTCGAACAAGTTCTCACTAAACACTCCCGTAATGTCGCGAAAAGCGAGCGTAGAACGAAGAAGAATGTTTCGCGAGATGCATTTAGCCTGTTTAATCGCAGCCCGACTTAACCCTGTTTTTCGAGCTATTTAAATGCCAATCCCCGGGCTTTTCCCTCGAAAACACACCACTCTGTAGGCGTCCATTCACCGTTGCGGCCTCTATTCAACCCTACTGATCCACTTTCAGCCGCCCTTCCCCCCTTTATCTCGTTCAGAGGGGGATGAACACCGATATCCAGGTACATCGGTCGCCTTCACTGGCGTACCCGTTTCAAGAAATTTTACTGCTACTTCTCCGGTCGTACAGCTGTACATCGTACGGCTTTCCAATACACCAGCACCTTATTTTCTACATTGGTTTTACGGGTTTCGATGGTTAAGGGCTGTCCAATGAAGATAAATTGATTTTTGGAAAGACTTGAAACGGAAGGGTTCATTAGAGTGAGGTTTTTAAGGATTGAATGGAATTTTACTGTACAATTCTTCGTTTCTTGCGTCTTTGTTCAGTTTGTTGTTTCTTTTTAAATTTGTAGTTCAACGTTGAAAATTTAGATTGGTATCGAAGGTTTAGCATCACATTCTGGAAATTTCTGTCCAGGTTCCGTTGCTTTATTCGCTTTTATAAAAATATGAATCTGCGTATAAATATCCAGCGTGTAGTCATTGTATTTGAGTATTTAAGCGTTGGTATTCAAGTACTGGTACTCACTTGCACGCTACTATTTAAATACTAATATATTTGATGTTAACGTATTTATTCTATTATATTTGAGTGTTGGTACATTTCAAACAAACATATTTGGGCATTTATGTGTTAGTATTAAAGTACTAGTACTTACTCGATTCGTTACTTGCACGCTACTGCGTGAATATCAATGTGTTTGAAGTTAGTATCTAAGAATTTGAGCGTTAGTATTCCAGTATGCTGGAAACTATTAATTGAATGCTACTACGTGAGTACTTGTGCATTTAGCATTTCAATAGCGCTGCTTAAGGCGCTAAAGGCATTTAAGTTCCCAAATTTTGCCAACTCCAGGTACTCGAATCCCAAAATTCTCAAAGTCTGTTGCAGTCGTCCAAACCCACGTTTCTCGCCCCTCTTTCTCGTACGATCATCTCCCAACCGCTTCCAGAAGCAAATGGAACGATGACCCGTTGGCTAGCGCGCGATTGTTAGAACCGACACCGGGTGCCTGGTAGAGTTCCTTCGTGCGGTGTGGATGCGGATGCGACTGTGCGTTGATAAATATTCGGACGGCCATTGTGCGAGGCTGCCACGATCGATATTCAACTCGACCGTCTCCTTCCTCCGCGATATTTATGATCGTTGTTCCCTGTCCCTAACAGAGAATAGCATTCCTTCGCAACGCTGTGTGTACAAAGGAGCTTTTCGTTTCTATGGCCACCGAATCTCGTCGCGAGACCCCGTGAATCGGTTCACCTCCGTTTCGTTCGTGCTCCACCTCCTCTTCGTTTTGCCTTCGCTCGTTTAAATAGGGAATGGTTAGGGGAACGCTGTTTTTGGTGGGTGTCAGAGTTAAAAAAGGGGCTGTTGTTTAGAGGGGATCCTCCGAAAGCGTGCGGGATAATTGAAAATTATTCAATTCGGAGGAGAGACATTTTTGGCTCCTCTGTGACTTAGAAATTTAATTCTAGAATTTTTATAGAAAAGTTGGTTTTGCTTCGTTAATATTTGGTTGTATATTTTAATGCTTTAATTTACTTCTTTTGTAAATATCGGACTGAATTTTATCTTCTTTTTTTTTTTACCTTTTAATAAACTGTATGAAACAATAATGAACCTCGAAATTGATTTTTGATCCGAGAGCGGCGTAAACGATTTACTGGTTACTCGCGCGACTAACCCCGTAATTGCGTATGCACGTTGTTATAAAATTCCCATCGAATTGATGACAGTTCACTTTGTCGAATAAATAAATAAAACGATTAATCGTTTTCGTAATTCGAAATTTCTTTCCCCGGCAATAAAACGATTTACTACTTTTTACGCGCATCGTTGAACAAAACGAAATATGTTCGAAACGAAAATTAATTGTGAGTTTATCTATATGTCCCGAATTTAATCGTAAAAATGTCTCTTTAACAATTCCGAAAACAATACGAAAAATTCTGATTTAGATCGCGAAGGAAATTGCAGTTCACGATTTTATTCGAATTATAATTTTGAATCTGGAATAATTTTAACAACTATGTTTATATTTCTCATCTTTTATATTTTACTTATAGTATAGCAAGTATCATATACTAAACAGTAAGTAACTGAAGCAATAGTATACTAAAAAATAAGTACTAAGTAATAAGTTACAAAACTTAGTACTACATGCTACTTACAGTATAAATATGTATTAAATACTAAGTACTAAGTAGTAAGTAACTGAAGTAATAGTATACTGAAGAATAACTACTAAGTAGTAAGTTACAAAACTTAATACTACATATTTATACTGTAAGTATAAATATGTACTAAATACTAAGTACTAAGTAGTAAGTAATTGAAGTAATAGTATACTAAAAAATAAGTACTAAGTAGTGAGTTACAAAACTTAGTACTACATATTTATACTGTAAGTATAAATATGTACTAAATACTAAGTACTATCTAGTAAGTAACTGAAGTAATAGTATATTAAAGAATAAGTACTAAGTAGTAAGTTACAAAACTTGGTACTACATGCTACTTACAGTATAAATATGTACTAAATACAAAGCACTAAGTAGCAAGTAACTGAAGTAATAGTATACTAAAGTATACTAAAGAATACGTACTAAATAGTAAGTAGTTAAAACTTCGTACTACGTAATTAGTAATATTTAGTACTACATGCTACTTACAGTAAAAATAAATACTAAATACCAGTTACACTAAATTAAATAATATACTTCTTCAGTCATGTTAATAAAAATCCAAATCAGCGAGAATGAAGGAACAATGTGTAAAAACATATTTGGGAGATTCCAATATCATTTTGCCGAAGTTATTGAATTAAAAGAGGCGGCGTAAGGCCAGGCCAATGTATATATTCCCAGGGCGAGATATCGATACGGCGGTCTCGATCGTGAACACGTCGCTTCGAGCCCTCTGGCTGATGCAACAGGAGAGAGAGCGCGCGTTCTTATCGGCGGGAAATGTTCTTATCGCGACTGTATATCGAGTCGACGAGCGTCGTGAGCTGCATAAAACTTTCGTTCGATTCGACGCGGCCGCGGGAACGAGAATCTATTTCTTGGATAGAGGGAGGCCGCTTTCCACGTTGTTACGTTGTACCAATGCCGGCTTCCGGTCCCGCCTCCAGACAACCAGGATAAACGTGTCGTTCCCCTCGCGAGAACCTTGTCGCTGGTTTTGTCTCCCACAACTTTTCCCACGGTCTTCCTCCCACGTATTTTGCATCTGCTCTTGCGCACTCTCTCGTTTTCGAATTTTCGCTTTTCGATTGTTGGATACAATTTTCGAAACAACCACCAAAGTGAATGAATTTGTACGAACGCAGAGATCGCTCGAGAACACTCTCGACAGAGCAGAGAGTTGTTGTCTAAAGGCGATAGAGGGGAAAAGGAAATGAAAGGAAACGAGGCAACGAGTAAACAGATAACGGCGAGCTTCTTCTTAAATGATTTTACGATCGCGCGGTGTGTATTTTTTATGCGATCGCCTAGAGGGTGACACACCGGCTGATTCCGTACAATGAAAAGCGCCGCCTCTTTCGTCCCTCCCTCCTCCCCCGCCTCTCTTTCTTATTTTACTTCTCTCTGCTCGCGTCAGAGGGCCATTAAGGTCGCGTACACGGAATAATAAAAAGGAAGAGCGCGGAAACTGGCGGGAACCGCGATAATAAATCCCTTTGAGAAATTTGTAATCGTGGCGAAGTTGCTGGCAGGTAATTCATTTGTGGTAATGAAAGAATTCCGTCGGATTTGCCGTGCTAAAGGTGACGCGGGCAACTACCCCTCGTGAAGAATGCCATTGTTTACGTACAATTACTCTCAATATCGCGAATAAATTCCTGTTTGTGCTCGCTTCTACGCCCGTGTATGAGAAATATTAATAGGGAGCTAGACAGAGCTAGGGGAATTTCTAGGGGAATTTTTGTCCATCCATCAAGCACATGTTGAGCAATATCTCGAATCAGTCATTTCTCACGTTTGCCTAAAGAAAGAGTTTGCCTTCAGATCGTAGATACGCTCGTGCTGATCCCCATTTCGATTCGAAATATTTCCTCGCGGTTCCTTTTTTTTTAATTTTCTCCGCTGAAAGTGTGTATATTTTTTCAATCTTTACGTCAAATGCCTTTTTATTTATTTTTCTACATTTCCAGCATTTCGGTTGTATTTTTACACGAGTTCTACCGCAGCTGCGTTTCGTTGCACGAAACGTTGCATACTGCATACATGCAATTTGTAACTCCAGTTCACTTTGCGAACTGTTATTTTGTCCATACCCGTTTGTACGAATTTACATGTTAATCATGTTTCAACTGGCTAATTAATTTGTTTCGAGCATTAGCTCAGATGAACGTTGCACACGCGTTGACAGAGGAACGTTGAAATATAGAAAACACCGTGTATTGTTTAAAATTTTCAAAATGGTATTCCAAAGTCGTCGTTTATTCACAACCTGAGGCTGATTCAAAATTTCAGCACACCTCTGATAGCCTCTCGATCAATCAAAAAAATAGAGGCCAGCAATTTCATATGCTGTTCGTTAAATATTTCATTCTCTCGCGATTTCATTCTGTCGGATTTCTCGTCTGAAATAATTAAAACATCACTCCCGATATTCTCCATAAACCGATCAACCGCAGGGATTGTGCGCCATCCTAACTCGTTTCCGCCATTTTCTAACATTTATCTCCGCGGTAGCGCGCGACAGTGTCGCCAACCATACATTATTCTCGCCGGGTATCACGCTTCCCGCGCGAAAAAACATCTTCGGCGGTCGGGCGTCGCGGACGAATTCATAAATCGATGAACGCCAACGGCAGAGCCTGGATACTTCGGACGCGAGGTTACAAAGCCGCCCGGATATATATCCGGGCATCCTGCGAAAACACCGGGGAATCCAACAAAACGCGGGGAAAAAGAGAGAGAGAGAGAGAGAGAGAGAGAGAAGAGACGAAGTTTGGAGGAAAAACAAAATCTCTGTGGTGTACAGAGTGGTATGGGACAAAGTGGAACGAGGAAATTGCGCCTGTTTGCGTCAGACACACGCTCGATTATGCTTATAAAGATACGCGTCGCATCTCTATCTCTCCATCTACGTCTATGTTTATCTCTCTTTATCTATCCTTTTATTTTTCTCCACCTCTATCCGTCTCCGCCGTCTATCTGTCTTTATCTGTCTCTATCCATCCGTTTGTTTTTATCTGCCCCTATTTATCTACCTGTCTCTTTCTCTTTCTATCTGCTTATCCGTCTGTTTCAATCTCTGTCTATCCGGCGCAGTTTGTCTCTCTTTATCTCTCTGTTCTATCTCTCTTTTCCTCCATAACCTAACATCGTTCGCGCAAAAAAAAAAAAAAAAAATGGCAGCCTCTTTATCGATGATTTCTGAACACATTTCTCTAGTTAATCGCCTCTATCTACGTATCTCGGTTTTTCTTCGCTCACTCTGCGAACCTAACGCTGTTTCATCGATAAAAGGAACACTGTTTTGTCGACGAATTTTCGAATTTACTGTCCTTTAATCAATGGCCACAAATCCATCTGTCTCTCTCTCTCTCTTTCTGTCTGTGTGTTTCCCCACCCATACGCGTATGTATCCCTATATCTTTCTCCTTTATTCTATCTCTTGTTTAATTTCGTAGATGTTCTCGCCTCGAAACGACAAAGAGAGAATTATTTACAGGCCAGTTGGCTCATAACTCGCCTCCAACCATCTACCCCACTCGCCTCCCCTCCTCCATTATTGTTTTTGATTCAATGGACTGGGGCGAAATGCATAAAAACAAGCTTTGATCGAGACCACCGGGGGTCTGTGTATGTATGCGGCCGCCACGTTTGAAACTGTCGAAGCCGATTCCGCTCGGCCCGGCTTGCAAGTTGGATCGTCATCCATCGTTTCAGAAAAAAAAAAAAAAAAAACAGAAAAAAAAAAAAAAGAACAAACAAAAAAAAAAACGCCCTGGTTTATTAGATCGCGACTATCATTCGACAACTCTGAAGGGTTTTATTGCGCCGTGCTCGTCTCAAAGAACGCTTTTGACGGCTAGTCAAAACGATGATTGGCTGGTGAAAAAAAAAAAGAAAATTGAAAAAAACTATCCAGCTTCCACGGACGCTGACCGCTCTTTTCGTTCGCGTTAATAGATTCCTCTGGCAAAAATCAGATGATTTCGGGGAATAGGTTTTTTTCGATGGACAGGGAAAAAGAACACGACAGTTTCACGGATAAACGCGATCGAAGAGAATCGAAAGTTGGTAGATCGAAGGCTACTGGTGGATCGCTGGCTGGGTATATTTTACGAGACGTGTGTGCGTGACTTTTGTCTTTCTTTTTTTTGTTTCTATGCGAGTTTCCAATTGTGTTCCCTCTTGTTTAGGCTGCGTTTTTTAGGTTAGGAGCACTCGGTACAGCATTCGCGAACTATTAGGTACTTGTGACAAATGTCATTTCGTAATAATTTGGCTACTTGATTTTGCTTTCTGGTGATATTTTTACATCGGAAGAGTGATTTCATAAATTATCACACGACGAGTGTTATTCATTTCATTAAATAATCGTTAATTAACTTCAGCAACTGCTTCAATCCAAGATGACAATTAACCGATGACGAATATCATCTTTCAAGTGAAACGTAACGATACGTATAATTCGCGAAGCTTGCGAACCAATTGCGAAAGGTGGAAACTTTCTGTCGATCAAGATAAATGTACAAAAGGTTCCTTTCCCACTCCTCTTCCCAGTTTTATCAGCAAAGGGAAAAATTACTCCTGTCAATTATTCCAATTTCAGTTCTTCAATCTAGTAAATTTTATTCCACCTTCATTGCACTATTCACGGCAAATAATACCTGGCTGTTAGTATCATGCTCGGGGAATGGCCTCTCCCTCCTCGCAATCAACCCAATTTCATCTAGGGAATTTTTTTTTTTATGAACCCCATAACTCGCTCTTATAGCATCCGCTTTTTCACTGCGTATTCATCAGGCTTCTAATCTCGCTAGTGGGAAAATGTCCAGGAGAGAATAATTCTCAGAGAATGTACTGGCTTAAATCGAACATTAATGAAACAACGACAACGGCTGCGAGAAAAACAGGAGGAAAGAAAGACCAGGCAGAAAAAGGTGCAGATGTCGCCACTGAGTAGACGTTCAACTACCATCGGCACACAATTCAATGTGTCCTTAACTAACATCATTCTCGTTATTGTTCTTGCTGAAATTGACACGTCGCAAGGTATATATTTTCGTATTTCTGCCTTCTTTGTTCACAATTTTCCCACAATGTTCCCGAAAGTTGCCAGTCTTTTCTCTAATTCGCGCTCTTTGGTACTAGTCGCAGTTCATGTCGGCTTTCACTTCGTAATTCTCTGCTTTATATTTTATTTTTCGCGGTCCCCTGCATTTTGTTTCCCTCTTTGCTTTTTTATTCCTTTTGTACACCCGTATGTGTATATTTCCCCCGTCCCTATTTTTTCCCATTCTTTTTGTTGTTGTTGTTGTTGTTATTTCGCTATCCATTGTGTGCACTCTGTATTTATTTCCGTGGGCGCTGTACTTTTCAATATTTTCTACGTAACCCGCTCCTGTTCCGAGTGTTTTTCATCTGAGCAGCGTCTATTTTTCAACATTTTCGAGCTCTCGCCTTTTATTCGCCGTGCATTCCCTTGATACCACCTTTCGCCACCATTCTCTCCTTTCGTTTTTGCGCCATTGAAATTAAGAAGAGAACTGCTTGGCACTCTTTGACCATTTTAATATCCCTGGACAGCGACGTAAAACGAATAAACTTTCATTCGCAATGGAAATGTTCCAGCCAGAATCCCGGTGAAAGTATTCCGAGTGGAATTGGAAGTTTCGATTTCCTCGGCAGCGCTTAAAATATGATATCAGGCACGCGAGTGTATATTGTAGAGGCTCGTAGCTCGTCATTAGAGATTCGTCAGTATCCCTAAATGGAATGGTTTCACTCGATAATTAAGATAATTCCGTCTGTGCGCGGTGTTGGCAGCGCTGCCAGTCGATTTCAGTAAATACCTGACGGAATGTTGGGCATCCGCCGGATCAAGGATTATATCCAGCACCGTCGTGTTTTCCAGGCAAGCTCCATCGAGAAACATTCCAGATAGCTTGGCTAACCAACGAAAATTATTCGAACCGTTTCGAGAACGAAAGGATAAAGCTCCAGTTACGCGATTATTAGCAGCCTACGAATTACAATAGCGTTCGATAGTTCTAGAAAAAGATGCACGAATCGTTTAAAGGAATTTACTTCGGGAAAATATTTTGGAACTCCTTCGTGTCGAAGAAGATAAAAGTAATTTTAAATTTTGTAGAAACGAAGGGAAAACAGTGAATTGAAATTTCGAGAAATTACCCACTTCTCTCTCTCTCTCTCTTTTTTCTTTAGATCAAAATCGCGTTATCATTAAAATCCTGTAAAATAATTTTTTAAGATGCGCGAATTCAAGAGATTGAAATTTTCATCGGATTAAGCTTCTCTTATTCTTGTATACACTCTGTGGAGATTATGTCTACATTTTTCTCATTGTCTTCTTTCAGTTTCTGCAACAACCTCGCAACAGGGTTAAATTTCCAACACTGGATTTTTTTTGTCAATTAAGAATTTAAAGGGGACTTGGCGTTTTTTCTCCTCGGGGAGAGAAAATTATTTCCTCTCCTCGAGAATTACGCCTCATTCTGAAATTCTTGTCGCAATTTTTCCTATTCTTACCGCGAGACAGTGGCCCCGCGTTTTATCTCAACAAATTCATGTATGCATCGAACGTCTTCATTTCCTCAGAGAGATACTATACGTTCGCGGCAAGCGTGGTTACAGTTATTTCAGGGGGAGATAGAATATAGAGTAGGAAATTTCTAAAATGCGTTGAGCATTGGCCGGGTTTGAAATTTTCAACGAGAATTGTTCGGCGTGGAATTTTTAAAAACGGCCCGACTGAATTTTTCAGTGAAACGAGATGTACTTTCGACAATTGATTTCGTCGAATTTCAACTATATCCTTCACAAAATCTGCCTCGCGAAAAAGAAAGAGAGAGAAACAAAAAGACAACTCCTGGCGAACTTACCATCAACTAAAATATTTCCACTGTGAATTTCCATAATTGATTCATCAGCCACTTCTTCATCAATACGACAACAATGATCAAGAGAACAGAACTCCATAAAACAGCTAAAATTTCAAATTTTCCTTTAACCATCGTTTCCTCTCAGATCNTTTTTTTTTTTTAGGTTAAATTTGGTCGAGTGCTTTTGGAACAACCTGTAGGTTCACTTGTTGCGTTGTACGGGTGGCAACGATCATCGAGAGAAACGTGTACTTTTCATTCTCCCGTTCTTTTCTGTTTCTATTTTTGAAATGCAAACGAGACTCTCTCTCTTTTTCCCTTCCTCTCCCGAGATTAAACTTAAAAAACAACTCCGTACACCTGTACCATTTCACGATGCAAAATCCCGAATTAAAAATTGTAACGTTACAAAAATCTTCGGACTGAAAATAGAAGACTACAAGGAAAAGAGAGCCAGGAGAAAACGGGAGAACTCGTGGGAAGAGGAGCATCTGGTGGAAATGCGAGACCGGAGAATAGGCGGTTGAAAGGGTGGAAGGCCCTCAGGTGGAAAGGGTGCACGTCAAATTGGCCGCATAAGCGTACTCCTTTCATTGAATCGTCTAACGACCAGACATAAATTAGATTGGAAACTGGGAGATGCCACGATAGAGGAGGAAGAAACGCGGACGATTCTCTGCATCTGGTAGTCATCCTTGAAGATCCGCCGGAATAAGGACAATATGTGACTGGAGGGAATTTTATTTCATTTTTGCCTGACGTTTTTCGATTGAATTCGCCGGCCATTTTTACCTGATTTTTACGAGGCTCTCGCGGTGGCGAGGGTGGAAAAAAAAAAAAAGAAAATTATTGGAGTCGTTGTTGCCACGATCGGTGAGAGTGGGTTCTTTATGGGAATTGCTCGATCGAGAGAGTGTTATCACGGAAGGGGAGAAAAATTTTCACTCCATACTAATTCACAGATTTCTTTTATCTATCTGTTAACATTTATTTGAAAGAAGAAAATTTTTGCTTAAAAAAAAAAAAAAAGAAGGAGAAGAAAACGGCAAGTTTTCAATATTTCAGAATTATCAATACTTAGTTCGAAATTAATTTTTCGTTCATTTCTACGTTATTATCGTTATTATTATATAGTGCGAGAATCAGCGTTGGAATATGCATGCTGCATGAATCTTCGTATCTGTCGCGATATCACCGTCTTGACCGTGTTTCTGTTTCGACAAGCGAGCTGCGTCGTAAATTCCCGTTTAAGCTGGCGCGAGGCGCAAGTATCGTTGGGAACGCGGCTTGTTAAATCACGGGCGGCGCGTCGTGGCAGCATCGCGATGCATTTCCAGGCCAGACTGAGAAACTAATTGTAAGCAGCGAAATAAATCTCGCGAGTGGAGGGGTGGGGGGTGGGGCGGCACGCGCAAAAACTCGCCCCGCAAGGGAATAATGATAACAAACAACGGCCGCGAGAGAGGAGATTAGAGGGGTTGTAGCCGCGTAAATGCGCCCCGGAGAGATTTATGAAAAATAATATTGGCCAGCGATCGGCTGCCCAACCTTTCCGCTCAACCACCTGGAAGAATCGTACAAGATTCGATTATTCCTGATTTAGCAGGATTTACTCGGCTCTTCGTTGTGTTTCGAGGATAATAAAATTTTTACGAGATCACCAATGATAATCAGTAATGATGACGATGAATTTTAGAAACTGTGTGCAAGAATTAGTATTAAATGGCATCTAATAACAATATGTTACCAGATTAATCATCCATGTTACTAGTAATATATATATTACCACTAGTACTAACTAGTATTATATATATTACTTACTAGTAGTATTACTAACTAGTGTTATATATATTACTTACTAGTAGTATTACTAACTAGTATTATATATATTACTTACTAGTACTTACTATACTACTTACTAATACTTGTTATATATATTATATATATAGTACTAACTAGTATTATATATATTACTTACTAGTACTTATTATATATATATTACTTACTATTACTTACTAGTAACTAACCAGATACTAATTATCCACGTTACTAGTAATATATATTAATCACCAGTGACGTTATTAATACTAGCTATGAATTATCTGTAACGTTGTTAAAAACTGACGACGATGTTGTTCAAAATTAACCAAGAATAAAATTTTCATCGTCAGAGTGGTTGCTCGTAACCAAATATAATTTCTATAATACAGTCAACCAACATTCTTAAAACATCTATAGTAATAATAATTTATAGTAATTAGATTTCTGAAAAAATTAAATTTCCACGATTGAATTGAAACAGAAATTCATTTTCCATCAAACTTTTCGAGATCACAAATGATAATTATCACATAATTCATCAAGTATCTCATTAGTACTGAGAGGGACTAACCTTCCTTCGGCTCCCCTGGACCTTTTTTAACCTACAGACAAATTTGATTACTAGGTCGAGTAAGGGATGAAGACAAGGGAGGGAGTTGGTGGATTGTAATTCCCAGTGATTGAAACTTTGTTGTTAATGATAGCTACTCAAAATAACCGAAGTTAATTAATTCAAACAGCGTAAGTGTTATTAACTGCCAACGTATTTTGCGATCCCCAGAAAAATCTCTTTTTCCTTCATTCAAATTACTTTTAATTGCTTCAATTTCTCCGGACGAAATGCCGCAAGAATAATTGCTTCACTTTCGTGAACCATTTCACGAAAAATGTTTTTTATCGAACCTAACCTAAATGTCGAACATGGCTGCCGATGAATGATGCCATTTTCCAAAATCAAACTGTTTGAAACGGAAGGTTCTCCTGAGAGGGAAGAGTGCAATATGCAGCGGCGAAAGGTGGCAGAAGTAGGATTATACTCCGTTACATTCGTGCCTGCTCCTCGAGAAGAGGCTTGAAAATGTATACAAGCCCGTAAGAAGCCGCCATTGCACCCTCGGGAGCGGTAACGTCGTTCGTGACTCGCCTGGATACACTCCAGAATGCTAGAATGTAAATAGCCGTCTTAGCAACTCGATTAATTAAATTGCCTTTTCTCTCTTCTTCTTCCACTGGAGCTCTTTAAAAAAATTCACCTTTGCTCTGACGATTATCGAGAACTGCGAAATTATATTTCTCGATTCTACTCTGTTCTGAAAAATTAATACTATTTAGTAGCCAAATTTTTGCAGCTCCGAACAAAGGCAAAATAAACGAGTAAACGATCGAAACGCGCACGTTGTCTCGCTGGAAGCAGAGATTTCACCATTTTGTCGTAAAAGAAGGAGGTCCAGTCGTAAAGGGATTACGCTGAAAGTTAACGCAGCCCCCCCCCCCCTCTCCCGTTAAGAAACCCCGGTTCTGATAAAATAAAATCTTAATCCTGGCCGAACCACGGAAGCGACCGAAGATTTAAGGCCCTTTACCCTTGTTTTCCCAACCCCTGGCCATTCTTTTCTTTTCGTCCCTTTTTTTTTTTCCTCTTTGCCGACCATCGCCAGCTTTTACGGCTTACTGGCTCGATTATTAGACGTGTCTCGTTTTCATGAAACAACCCGCTCCCCCCCTCCAATCCCCGCTCCTTTCCCCCTCTTCCCACGGTTTCGCGGCCTCCAGGGTTGTATTAACTTGTAATTTTATTACGACGATATTGTGTGTGGCACTGGTAGTCGAGCATTTTCCCCCAGCTTTTCCTTTTTTTTAATTTCCCCTCGCGAGTTGCTAAATTTTATCCCGAGCCAGCTCTCCCCGGCTGCTCTGGTTTAAATAGCGATTGTGTTTTATCCAGAAAGGAGATTCTTACCTAAATTATTGGGTTAGGAAGATTCTGTTTGAGATGAGTTACTAGGTGCGGACTAGATTTCAGAATTTTGATACTCGTTACTTTTTTCTGTTAAAAAGTTGCGTAACATTTTAATCAGAGCACCGCATATATAAAATTTCTCTCGAACGTATGGTACACGTGTGGAATCCGAACTCTGTTTCTTCGCGCTCGGACGAGAGTATGTATAACATTGTACTAACCAAAGACTATCGTTTTCCTTTGCAGTACGAATGGCTACGTGTGCCTGATGTTTCACAGAAGGGATAGCCACATAATAGAGCTGCAACTGTCGGAATGGAGCCAACAACCAGACGACGTGTGCAACTCGAGTACGTTCAACTCCCACTCGACGCCGTACACGACGTTCATTAGTAAGTCAATTACGATCATTTATTAACACATGGTCGCGTGAACGCCTCCCTTCGTTTAACCGAATTGCTTTTCGACGCTTCTTCGCCAATAGATTTCGAGTCTAGTCGAATGGAGCGACTCAGGGGCGATTGAAACGAAAATTTTACGATTCCATTTTCAAAATTTCTTTCTCCTTACAATCGTAATTTTCCTTCCGTCTGCTATACTTGAAAGATTCCGACAGAAGTATATAGCTGCCTCGTTAATATTTCCACTAATGAATAATAATTATTTGTATTTATTATATCGAGTATATAAAGTAACACAAGTATCACATTAACTAAGTACTCGTTAACTACAAGTTATCAAGTACTGATACTAAAAAATACTAATACCAATACTAATAAATATAAAGTAACACAGGTATCATATTAATTACTCGTTAACTACAAGTTATCAAGTACTAATACTAAAAAATACTAATACCAAAAAATATTAATACTAAAAAATACTAATACCAAAACTAAAAAATACTAATACCAATACTAATAAATATAAAGTAACACAAGTATCATACTAATTACTCGTTAACTACAAGTTATCAAGTACTAATACTAAAAAATACCAACACCAATATACATACTAATATTAATACTAATACTAATACTGATGCTAATACATACAAATATTAATAATAAAATAATAATTAACTAAATACCAAAAATAATAATATTATATTATTGTAATAACTAATTGCAATTTCTGTTTAAATATGTGAAAAATAAAACGCGTGGAAGAAAAAGTCGAGCCGAGTGTTTAAAAAAGTTCCGTGGAAATTTTGGGCGAAGTATCTTTGGGAGACAGAGTTGGGAAAACAAGTTGGTCTACAGAAGTCTGTTCGTTCATTTCCGGCGGAATCAGCCAAGACAGCTCCTAAAGTCGTCTCCGCGCGGAAGAATAGGAATCGTAGACGCAAACATCGTCGAGACGGGAAGAGGAAGTGGCGAACAACGAGGGCTGAAGAATCGATTCGCTGGCGACTCCTTTACGATCTCGCGAAAGGATCATATGCCGAATATCCGTCGTAAACTCAGCCCTCGACGAGAAGGCAGCACAGTTTCTGTTTAAGCCGATTACGCGATTCCATAACAGTGACGAAGACAGGGGTCGTTCCGGCGGCGCGGAATTTATCGCGACGCCATTCAACCGGCGTCTGGACTTCCGTCCCCAAAATTACTCCTGAAAACTCCTGTGTTTACCTTGCGTTTGTTCTTTCGCTCTTAGCTTAACTTTTATTACGTATTCCTCGTAGCAATTGAAGCTGAGTGAAAATATTAAATTTCTCCGCTCCTGCAGTGAAATGGTACTAAAAATTTCGGAGACAAAAGCGTTGAACTTTCGAATTCGCCACGGTGGATCAATGATGAATTGAAAAAACATCTGATCGATTTGAATCGTTAAACGTTCTAGTTTGCTGCAAAGTGAGAAAAACACGGGAAACTCAATTCAAACAAAGTAGAAATCTCGTTTGCGTTAATGGTATTAAATTAAATTTCGCCAATTTTACAACAGAGAAATGGGAAATATGGAATTTGTCAATTTGTCCCATGCAAACCGTGCGATTATCTAGCAATTTCAGAGAGAGAGAGAGAGAGAGAGAGAGAGGAGAGACATTCATCGCGGCCAGATACATTGCTGGCCATTGTTAAGACGTTATTTATCGATACACGTGTAAAGGATAGAAGCAGAGTAGCACGAATTCTCGCGAAATAATTTCATCGTGTTTCAGGAGTGCTCCATTGGGAATGCGCTATCTTCCCGCGTTCACTGTCATATTTTATATCCTTTCTAGTCCCCTTTTGTTTCTATCCCCTTTCTCTCCCTCTCTCTCTCTCTCTCTCTCTCTCTCTCTCTTCCATTTTGTCTATTCTTTTTCATTTTGTTTTATTATTTTTTCTCTGGCAAGTTTCGACAGTGAAATATCGCTTTTAATTCTAGCAGTCGGCATTTTTTCCTTTTTTTTTTTTTTTCCCTCGAGCTCAGCAAAACGAGAAACTGCGATCGCGAGCAACGCGATTTTTCGCGCTACACAATTACAACGTTCGATCTGTCAATTAGGGGAATCTAGATCTCTCTCTCTCTCTCTCTCTCTCTCTCTCTCTCTCTCTCTCTCTCTCTCTCTTTCTTTGTCCTGGTATTTTTAACCCTCAGATATATCAATGAACTTCAATAAAAGTTCCTTTAATAAACTTTATCTTCCGTTGATAAAAGTGAAATGCTCAAAGAAAACTATATTTCGCTTTATTCAGCAAATGTTGTGTTCTACGGGTGTTTTCATTTTTCTTTCCAGCCCCAGACCCGATTACCAGGCAGTGCCCAAACCTCGGCCGCTATGAAATCGTGTCGGTGCTGCACAATCACAACAGTGACAAAGCGGAGGACATATTGGGCGTGGATGGTGAACCGATGGCGAACGCTGCCGAGGTTCAAGACGTCAGGGTCACGTCGACACCTAATCCAGGACGATGCCGCTACGGGAGTGTTCGCCGATTGGATATCGGTTGCAAGACACCGGATCGTATGGAGTTCGCCACGTCGTGCAGCGACGAAACACCAGCGGGTAAGAGAACTTTAAAAGTAAAATTCGAACGAATTTCTTATTGACTTTGACTCTACTTGAGATTCTATTGATCTTTCATTTGGCCTTTGAATCGTTTAATAGCGGTTTTAATAACAAGTCGGGCTTTTCTTATGACGTAACTACGAATTTTGGGTCGACTAAGCGTAGATTTCAGGCTTGTAGATCTAGGGTAAGTCAGGTTAGACCAAAATTGGCAGGTTGAGTGACAAGTTAGATCGTATTTAGGTTAAACTAGGTTAGATCTTGATCAGACGATAAGTTAGGTTTTCATCTGTCCGACCCTCGTATATCTCAGATGTTCATATTGCAATAGGTACGAAATGTTTCATTGAATTGGTTATTTCTATTCGAAAACATCGGATTTCTGTCTGTTTAAAAGATTTGTGTATTAAACTCATTTAAAAATTACAAACTTAATGGTCCTAATATCTGTTTCATCCAATTCTATGTAACAATTTAACGATTTCGAAGTAATTTTATTCCTGGTATCAACTCGTAATTAATTGAAAACACCAAGCCATCAATCTATAGTTGTGTAATCATGTCACGTCACACGTGAATTCTACGCCATTGAATTATTTTCAGCGGAGACTTTAAATTCAGATTCCAATTAAATCAGACAACTCTCCCGTCTTTATTCGCTCGCTAAAATAACCAAACCACTTTAAAAATTCATTTAATCTTCAAATTTATCCACAAGAAAGATCACTTTTAAAGTACGGAGTTGCGAGCTAACCTCCCCTCGCGCCGAAAGAAAAACCTAACCTTAAATATTCATTAATTCCACGAAACGCTGTCATTCGTCAGTTTTAAATTTCCATTATAAACTTCCTGTTTAGTTCCTCCGTATTCTTTCGTCGGTTTCTTTGAACCGGGAAACGAAAAGGTTGTAAGTTAATACTATCGAGTGATTAATGTTCCTCGACGTTGGAACGAGACGACGCTGTGTCGTTTCCCTGTATTTCCCACATATTTCCGAAACAAGGAGAACAGAGGTATAAAAGTTTCTGACGCCCGACGAAACGACTGGTAAACCGTCTGAGAATTTTGGCTGTCGAATTTCGAATTTCAAATTCTGTTCCATTTTGTGATATTACTACAGCCTATCGTAAATGGGATCCTAGTCGAGCAAGTTTAGTTTAAATTCTTCAAGTTTTAAGTTAAAAATAATTTTTCTTGAAAATAATATATAGTTATATCTATAGTTATTGTCTATAATAACTATATATAATATCTATAATATCTAATTAATATATAGTTATATTATCGTTATTACAGAAAATAATATATAGTTATAATCTATAGTTATTATCATTGGAATAAAAATTTCTGACGAAACGACTAGTAAACCGTCTGAGAATTTTGGCTGTCGAATTTCGAATTTCAAATTCTGTTCCATTTTGTGATATTACTACAGCCTATCGTAAATGGGATCCTAGTCGAGCAAGTTTAGTTTAAATTCTTCAAGTTTTAAGTTAAAAATAATTTTTCTTGAAAATAATATATAGTTATATCTATAGTTATTGTCTATAATAACTATATATAATATCTATAATATCTAATTAATATATAGTTATATTATCGTTATTACAGAAAATAATATATAGTTATAATCTATAGTTATTATCATTGGAATAAAAATTTCTGACGAAACGACTAGTAAACCGTCTGAGAATTTTGGCTGTCGAATTTCGAATTTCAAATTCTGTTCCATTTTGTGATATTACTACAGTCTATCATAAATGGGATCCTAGTCGAGCAAGTTTAGTTTAAATTCTTCAAGTTTTAAGTTAAAAATAATTTTTCTTGAAAATAATATATAGTTATATCTATAGTTATTGTCTATGATAACTATATATAATATCTATAATATCTAATTAATATATAGTTATATTATCGTTATTATAGAAAATAATATATAGTTATAATCTATAGTTATTATCATTGGCATAAAAATTTCTGACGAAACGACTGGTAAACCGTCTGAGAATTTTGGCTGTCGAATTTCGAATTTCAAATTCTGTTCCATTTTGTGATATTACTACAGCCTATCGTAAATGGGATCCTAGTCGAGCAAGTTTAGTTTAAATTCTTCAAGTTTTAAGTTAAAAATAATTTTTCTTGAAAATAATATATAGTTATATCTATAGTTATTATCTATAATAACTATATATAATATCTATAATATCTAATTAATATATAGTTATATTACCGTTATTATATATAATATCTATAATATATAATTAATATATAGTTATATTATCGTTATTATATATAATTTCTATAATATCTAATTAATATATATAACACCTATAATATCTAATTAATATATAGTTATATTATCGTTATTATAGAAAATAATATATAGTTATAATCTATAGCTATTATCATTAGCATTATACAAAAATTTATTATACAAAAATTTATTAATTTATCTTCATAAAAGTAAATTAACTTTAATAATAATTCTATTGATAAAATAAATTATATATATATATATAATTCGAGTTGAATAAGAAATTGTTAATATCGTTCTAGATATTAAAATTATCAAACAAAATTGCCTCCACTTGCCTCTCCAAACTTGCCTGCGTTTCTCCAAATCCTCTGGAAAGTGCCTCTCGGAAAATTACGATTATAAGGGACTACTTTTCGTAGACACTCGATGTCTCGATTGTCATCCGTCTTACCTGTATCTCTCGGCTCCATTGAAATCGGCTGTGCTCGCGGGGAGCATCGCCACGGGGGGGTCGTCGAGTGAATCCTCGAAGGGTGGAGTCAGCCCCAACAGGAACATCTTATCGGATTACCCGCACCAGGGCCAAGTTATCCCCCCATCGAGAAGAGACGCATCTCCGTCGCTTCTCCATTTACCTCGGGCCTCTTCCCACTTCCCTCCCAGCAGGTAGTGGGAGTGAAGTTATCGCAAGTGGTGATAGTTAGTTTGCGGAGAAGTCAGCGGCGTGACGGTTGCCGTGGCTGCACCCTTGCTTATGTGCAAAGTTTGTAGCTTTATTCGGCTGTACGTGTTTATGGCGCGTGCCTGTGCGCGCGGATCCGCTCGCGTTGAAAGATAGTAGCTGCTGCTGCTGCTGCTACTGCTACTGCTATTGCTGCTGCAGGCTTCCGGGAGCTTTTGGCTGGGCTCTTGCTTCCAGATAGGGCCGGTCTTTTCAGCGACTGTCGCTGACGAAAGTCTTACTTGATTCGAACGATGATGGAACTGGATTTAGTGGAGCCAACGAATTTTTCGTGTTCGACGAATCGATGGGATTAATTACACGTCCTTTTTTAATTCAGAAATTGGAAACCTAGTCTGGCTAGATTAACACTTCTAGATAAATAACTTGTTACAAATTTTCCAACACTCTGATCGATCTCATCTTCGTTCTCTTTATCTAAAATTTCCAATTACCAGCCCAACGTGTTAGACCGTCGCGAACGAACGTCCAACGTCGAAATAAAATAAAATTCCACGGCGGAGAGTTCCAGCCCACGGGCAGAATTCTAATCCGAACACGGGCAAACACTGCCACGGAAATAGATGTGATTAACGATCGTTGCCAGAAGCCTGGCTAGAGACGTTTCGAGATGTTCTCCCCGGGTCTGCGAGCTAAGATCGCTGTTTGTACGAAGTCTTAATGACCAATTCGCGTTCCGCGCCGACAGAGGGCGGCGGCGCTGCAAGTCTGGAACGCAATCCCCTTGTCGACGGCCGTAAGACACCAGGCTCGACTGGCTAAATCCTCGGTTATGTCAACGTTCTCCTCCACGCTAAAATAATTCCTGATACCGCTGCGACTCCTCTCCCCCCCCTCAACCAGTGGATTAAGAATCGCGATGCCAAGGCTGATGTAATCGTTCCGTCGCGATCTCTGATCTTCGTCGAGGGTTTATCGACTGAGGAAGATTATATATTTTCAGGGTAGTAGATTGATATTCTTGTCGGTGGATTCGAGTTCGATTAGGCATCCGGAACTTGGGAGATAGTAATGCGCTCTGGATTGTAATGCGCTAGTTTCGTAATTGGAGAACTGCGGAGGCGATCAGTCTGTCTCGTGTATCTGCTGTCGATGGTTTGGAAGTTTTAATAAAATAAAAGTTGGACTAGTTTGTTAACTGTTAAAAGACACCGTTCCAGTTCCCATTCATTTCTATTCTCCTTTTTCTTCTGTGTTAGTTTATAGTTATTTTTTCAATGCGTTTATTATTGTTCAGTTTCAGTTGGAATTCTTTACTGTAGCAAGTACAGATTTTTTTATACATCTGTGAGGAATTTCAAAGTACAAAAATGAATGTCCGAACGTCTTATTTAGATGAGACATATTTTTATCTGGATTCTTTTAGTTTCTTTCTGTGTACGTAAAAATGTAAAAATGTATTAAAAAAGTAAACGAATCTGATCTTTATTCACATCATAGATTCCAACGTGTCGAAAATATAAAACAGTTGAATATTTTAACAATTCATTAATTCAAATTAAATAGTAGATTCTGTCAAAATGGCAAATTTTCCTCAGAAAATATAATATAAGAAAAATTGTAAAACAATTTTGTTTTCCGAACAAGAGAAACAACGATGTTGCAACGACATATCAAATACATTTTCAATGGCATTTCGTATGATCTATCGGTAAAAAAAAAATTCTTTCGAAATTCGTGTTTTCGGACCTATTTGATTCCTAAGGAAAGGAAACGGATAAAAAAAGAAGAGCGGGAGAAACAATTTTCGAACGTCGTTTAAATGCAAAGAAGCAATCGAACAGAGAATTTATCGGTATTTGTGGATCAGAGGCGGGAACGACATCTCCGATTTTTATCCCTTTTGAAAGCATATTTGGCGAAAGGCGCAGCTCCTTTCTGTCGTCTCCCTCCCACTCTCCACCCCCGCCCCCCCGTCTGTTGTTTATTTCCGTTTTCAGCCGGCGCGAACTGTCGCGCGGACGCTGTAAATTCTCATCTTTCTATCTTGCAGCCTCGATAAGGTATCGGGCCGAGACAACACGCCAGATATCGACGTGTCGAAGCGATTTACGGCTTTCGTTTATTTCATGCCCGTTCGCACGCCTTCGTCGAAACTCCAAACACACAGACAGACAGAGAGAGAGAAAGAGAGAGAGAGAGAGAGAGAGAGGAACTCCACCTTTTCCCTTCTCTAAAAGCCGCGTCTCTTCCTGTCGAACATCCAACGCTCTCGAGGACCATTTTTCAAGGATTACTTGAAACGATTCGCCCCCACACCGTCGTCGTCCAAGTTAATTCGTAGTCGGACGAAACAATTCCAGACACTTTGTCAATTTTCCGAAATATAATAGTACATACATCCACGCTGTTAGCTGACAGAATATTTCACGAATCTCGTTGCCGCTCTTTCTCAACTGCCTCGCGCGATAAATATATCAACGTTCGCTAACAATCGATTCCCAATCGAAAGTTATTGTGATTGGAAATTTTCATCGCGTAAATCTTTCACGTGTAATTTTTAGTATTCTATTCGAGCAACAATCAATCCGTGTACGTACAGTTTCTCGAAACAATCTCAGGTCCTCCTGCCATTGATGGTGGACGACGTTCGAGTGCCGAGAAAAGAAATTTAATAACATCGGAGGAATTCTAATTACACATATTTGGCCATAATTGAACGGTCTTTGCCCGGCGTTAGTCGTCGAGAATAATTGAATTCTCTTTTCACGAACGTTAAACCTGCTCGTTCTTTTACGGTGGCTCGTTTCAATCGCTCCCATTTTTACCTCGCCCCGCGTCCTACCTTCCCGCCGCTTTCATTCCACCTTCCCTCCGCTGCCGTCGTCTAGTCGAGCTTGTAAGTCGGTTGTGAAACGACCCTTAAGGTGAACGAAATCGAACACTTAAAATCGTTGCATGGGTGATTACCCATTCAGTACTTTCGTTAGAACGATAAACGTTCCTCCGTTGCTGCGAGGATCCTTTCTCTCTCTCTCTCTCTCTCTCTCTGCTCGAGCAGCTAAGCTCGAAACCGATAAACTACTCGGAAATCGTGCTTTTATACTTCGATTGTCGATAATGAGGTCACATTACCGATCGACGTAATATTTCTGTGCTCTAACCATTTGCTCCATCGTTTTTCATTTCTCGTTCGCCCTCGCTCGTGACTCTTTTTTCTCACCAGCAGGATTTATTTATAATTGAGCGAGGGACTTTGAATTAATTTCAATTACACGGTTGCTTGACGAGATTTCGGCAAACTAAACTTCATAATTCGTTTAAAATTTAAAGAAGTTGACAATGGGAGAGTAGAGCGATACGTTTAGTGAATAATATTTTCGATCAACTGATGTTTGAAATAATTTTTTTTTTTTTCGTTTGTTTGTTTGTTGTGTTTTCAGAATATTCATGTCACGGAACCTGGATCGAAAATGACACAGCCTATTTGGTGGCGAGCACCGAGAAGGGACGATACTGTCTCGTTTACAGTGCATCCGCAGCGGCGACAGGAAGTCGCGAGCTCTCGGTGACGGGACATCTTGCTTCCTGTCCGAGGGCCTCTCATCGTCATGTGGTATCGTGGCAGGTCAACCTCACGTCCTATGGTGAGCATTGTCGATTCGAAAAATTTAGCAAATCGGGTGTTTCGAAAGAAAATACTTTGAAAAATTAGGGACCTGAACTTGGAGAAAAATAGAAGAAATTGGAAACTTGAAAAATTTGGAGAATTTAGTATCGGGGTGTTTTAAATTGGATCGGTGAAATTGCTTGGGATGTCAGACAAATTAGACATTTTAAAAAATTGGGTACCTGAAAAGTAGAAAATTGAAAAATTATGGAAATTTAGAGTCGGGCATTTTAAACTAGGACTGCTGAAAAATTAACAAATTAGATGTCTTAATAGAATTAAAAGTCTGAACTCGGGGGGAAACTTGGAGAGTTAGGAAAATTTGGAGTTAGATATTTGAAAAATTAAATGTCTGAATGGAATTAAAAGTCTGAACTCGGGAAAAATATAAAAAAAACTCAAAACTTGGAGAATGAAAAGTTAAAGAATTGGAATATCATTCGCGGGCATACGCGGTTGGGAGTTTACAAGCTTCCGGTGACGGCTCATCTTGTTTCCTGTCCGTAGACTCGCCACGATCGTCTAGTATCATGCCGGATCAACCTCACGTCGTACGGTGAACATTGTCAGCGACGTTCTTGATTATCACGCGTCTCATCTCTGACACTGATCGTACTGTCCGAATAATACCGTCACTCTCTCCGTGCTAATTAAACAGCTGATTCGATTTATCTTTCAATTCGAATCGAGTTCTAGTGACTGGACGTACGATCTGAACCCGACATTGACGGAGACAATTCGGTTGACATTCCGGGGATTTCTAGGTGAAATTGACCGACCGAATGATACTATTGATAGATAGACAGATTCAACAATTAGAAATTGGAGCTATTGCAAAAAGAAAAGAAATCTTTTAAATTGTGACACTTTGAAATTGGTAGATCAGAAGATTAAGTAACTAGAGATTAGTAGGTTGAATGCGAATTAAAAAATTTGACAACTGGTAGATCAAAAAATTGAGGAATTAAAAGGATTAACTCTTCAAGCGTTGTAATTGTTTTTTTCCAATTTGTCCTCGGCCAACTTCGATTTCATCTTTCCTACTAATTTGTTTTATTAACCGCACGAACCGCCACGAGTTAGAGTTCTAGAGAATGATGGTGTTTCGTCACGTCTGGTGAGAAATTTTGTCACGTTTACTTTTTCAGCGCAATGCGGCGACATCTCGACGGCCACATCGTGGACTTTCCGGATTTCCGCCTCGGTTTACATCGTTGCGGTGCTGGGCACCTTGTTCGGCAGGTATATCGCGAGGTGATACCACTGAGTGAAGAAACTAGGCCACGTGACGGCCGTGTAGCACCAACCTACACAAAACTCGAGTCGTCGGCACCACTAACTACGAAACAACAACAGCGACAACAACAACAACAACAACAACAACAACAACAACAACAACCGCAACAAAAGAAGTCTCTATATAAATATAAATATAAATATATAAATACAAAATTGAAAAATATATATATATAAATACAAAGTATATATATATATATTAAGCGGAACGATTAAGGGAAGAAAAGAAGAAGATGATGATCCAGAAGGATCCCGTGTGAGAACGTCGTATCGGGAGAAAGTAACCTAACTAATCAAGCATAAGTAGCGTGTAAGTGTCCGTGGGTGCGAGTCGTGCGGAGAAGAGAGAAATTGGAGAGGAGAGAGAGAGAAAGAGAGAGAGAGAGAGAGAGAGAGAGAGAGAAATGGAGAGAAGTTTCGATAGAGAACCTAGTCATAGCTTGGAACATGGCGGATCGTTAGATCAGACTTTCGATGTACATAGGGACATGTGTATAAAAATTCAACTTGTAAGGAGGCTTGCGTTTCATTGGAGTAGCTGCTTCTGGAGGTATATATTGTCTTCTTTCAAGGATCAGGGAGAATTGGACCCTTTTACAGGCGAGTATTTTACAGTCTTTTTCATGGGCTGATTTCGGTGATTGGATCCTGGAAGATTTTTTTTTTAATTTTTTTCTTTCCTTTTGTCGATAGTTTCGTTTATTTGTAGATTTTGTACTTCTATTGTTGGGTTATTCATACTGTATTGTTTATAAACTGAGAAAATAGTTATTAATAATTATTAGCCCTTTATCTCTAAATATCTGTTTCATTTCAATGAATTTCTCGCGACGATACGCCCAATTTTTTTTTGTATTCCAAGGATCAACGATCTTGAAATTTCCCAATTCTTCACCCTCTCCGGTTAACACCGCTAATTAGAGATCTCCCTGGCCAATTGCATCGCGGAGGGGGAACATTTTAAAAGGAAGCACGAACATAAAAAAAAAAAAAACGGACAGGAATTCCAAAAAAATCTCAACTAGTGAAAAAAAACGAAACGAAACGAAACGAACAAATGAAAATGAAAATAAAAATAAAAATGAATACTAAGGGTGCTGGGGCCAATACTGTGTGCTTTCTGAGTGGTGATACTAGCCCACGTGTCTGCGAGTGAGAAAGAGCCAGAATAGTAAAACGAGAAGAAGGAGAAAAGAGAAGAAAAGAAACGAGGAGGAATAACGAGTGTGTGTATGTGTGTGTGAAAGAGAGAGAGAGAGAAAGAGAGAAACTTATAGCACTTATTTAGGTCCACGACGTGTCTGCCATGTTCAGAGTGGTGGCTGTTCTCCAGTTCGAAGAGAAAACGTGTATTTGCTCGGAACAGGAACGTTTCAGCTGTAATTATACGCGTTTTAATCAAAGTTCCACTGCACTCGGGTAAAAAAAGAACGAGAGAGAGAGAGAGAGAGAGAGAGAATTTTCCTGTTCGTGTGCGTGTATGCGAACGCGTGTACACGAGTGTAAAAATTTAAGAGTAACGAAGAGGCGGGGAAATAACAAAGAAAGGAAAATACCAACGTCTGAGAACAATTGTTTCTTCTCTTTATTATCTACTGTCATTGGACTGCGGATTTTTCATGCGTTTGCGGGAAATTTGAAAATGCAGTATATTTGGATTTTCTACCTAGTTCCGATTTTCTTAAAAATCTCTGTTGATTACACGTTGTTATATCGCATTATTATTTGAATTCGCATAAATGTCCGCGGTTATGACGTTCATCATAAATTGCGACAAAATGCAAATGGACTTGTCTCTTTTTCCGCGGTTTCTTCCGTCTGGTTTTCTTGAAGTTTTGGCCACATCTTGGCTTTCACTCGTGACTCACCACCACCGAAATAAGAACGATCGGACGACGTTGGATCGTAAGACGCGTCGAAAGCCAATGTGACACTGTTCTGAGGTGGTTTAAATTGATTTTTGTGTCTTAACCCTCGATTGGTATCGTTGGGTTGCGGTCTCTTTCATTTCGTTCAAAATTAGAAAACCTCGAAGTTACGTGAAACCGTAATTCAAGTATTACAATATTAATCCAAAGTGTAATATCGTTGTCTGTCGCTCAACAACAATTAATCAGGTGTTAATGAAATGAATGATTTTCAATTTTAAGAAAGGTTTCAAAAGCGATGAAAATAAATGAGGGTGGATTGTGAGAAAGATACATTTCCTTTAGGTAAATTTACTTGAAGGATTGAAGTAGTCTCTCGTGGAAAGAAAGAAATACATCAGAGGAAATTTTTGCACTTTGCGACTTGTTCATGTGAATTTTCGTTGAATTGCCAAAGAGAACCACGACATATCGAGATGAATCGAGAGAATTCGAGCAAGGGGAACTGTACGAAGCTGCTAGAGGTGGCGCTAGATAATCAATTAGGTCATCAACTTCCTACCAAAAGCAGATCAACGAACAAAGTAAAAAAAAAAGAAAAAGAAAGAAAGAGAAAATCTGATACCAAAACAAAAGGAGAAAAAAATTACTTTAAAAAGAAAGACGCTAGAGAGAGAGAGAAATAAAAAAAGAAAATAGAATGCAGACTCTCGAGACGAGATACAGATATTTTTCACCTGGAGTTATTTTAATTAACGGCCTGCCAATTACTATGCGAGCACAAACAGCAGAGGATAATGATGAGAAGAGGGACAGCACTACGACCGCGCAAATTTAGTCGATTCGCATATACATAACACTTGGACAGTCGGATATACATACTATAAATACGAATATAAATACGGAATATAAATACTATAAATATTATACATACGTTATGTATACATATATAAATATATATATATAAATATAAATATATAAATACACGAGGACAATTCGATGTTGGCTATAAAACTTGTAAACTATTAGGTAGATAAAAGAATGAGAATTTTCTCTACAATTGGAGTGGGTTGCCAGTGTCTGGGCAGATTTTTGTACTAATTGAGGCATTTCGACGCTTTTCTTGTCTTTGTCTAAGCCTAATTTATTGCATATTGCGTTGCATGATATTTATTATTGTACCGTAGATAGGTTAAAAATTATAACGTTGTTTAATAACGTGGAACTTTCAAAATTCTTTCTATAGAATTATAGATTTCGTTTTTGAATTTTGTGATATCCCTGACTGTCATGATTTTGTGATACAGTTTAGTTTGATCGTGATTTTGGAAATTAATTTTAGTCCAGCCCAGTTAAATTGAATCAATTCTTACGTGTAATGAAGAATGTAATTAGGAATTAATTTAAGATTTAAGATTTTGCCGAGATTATTGATATTGTAAATTTTAATTAACCTTAGATGTAATTTAAAATTTTGTTTCTTACGTAAAACAAGCTTTATCTGGGCACGAAATATCGATATAGTTCATAATCTATACAAAATACAGAATTATTTTAGTCTCGATTAATTTATTACTCTAGTCAGTTCCAAGATAGCAGCTTTTCAATTGCCAGACAATTTAGAGCTCTACAAATTCTATCCTCTCCCCGCGATTGGAAACAACACTCTAAGTTTAGAGACAGAGTCGCGAAAAGCATCGAGATGTCTCGACAAACCATGCCAACCTACCACCCCAAATCGCTGTTGCTAATAATATAAGACACTCGAAACTCCAAGGAAATCGATTGAAAGCTCACGGAACCAAAAGAGTTCGAACATCATCCCCCATCACGTCTCTAGCTAGAAAAAGAATCAAAAGAACACGGCTCGTTGTGTCATTTTCATCCTCGTAATCGCCGGACGAACATGGTGAGAAAGAGAGAGAGAGAAAGGAGAAACGAGAGAGAAGCGAAAAGGAATTAAAGGTGGCGAGTTTTTCTGTAAATAGTAGGTTTAACAATTTTTTCACGTAGGGGGAACGAAGATGGCAAAGAGAGAAATTGAAGGAACTGCGAGAAAAGGGAAAAGGAAAGACTACGGACGAGAGAAAGGGATCTGTAAAAATATAAGAAACGGAGGAGAATGGAAAACAATCGAGGGGACTCGTTTCGGACGAATTCGGTTTTATATAGAATGCGAGAGTGTAGATTTCAGGGTATTTATATCGAGGGTTAAATAGTTCTATACGAGGAAAAAAAATATTTAAATATAAATGATATTATAAATATTGAATATAAAAATATAAATATAAATATGGGAGAATATATTATATATTATATATATATATACTATGTTTTTATTGTTGTGAAGTTACTGAAACAAATAAATGGCCGACGATCGCGGACTTCGTCGGCCGTCACGTGTTTCATCGAAATGAATGGACATTCCTCGATCTGTCGTCGCTTCTATAGCTTTGGTCCTTTCGTCGAGCGAAAGCTGATCGTGGCACGATTCTCTGTCCAACGTGAGATCGATACGAATTAGAAAAAAATTGGCGAGCGTGATTTCTTCGAGTTGAAAAAACTGAAACTTGTTCGAAGAGTTTATAGAATTTGTACGAAAGAAATTTTTACCTCTTCTCGAGTGAAAAGAAAAAAAAAAACAAAAAAGAAAACTCGTCTGATCTACTATCTGTCTGATCTACTATCTGATCTTCTTTAGAGACTAAATTGGCGACAATTCGTCCACAAATATGGTTGGGAAAAGAGTTATTCCTGTTATCGAAGAACACAGATTCGGAGTTTCTCAGATTAGCGAGCGTTTGAGCTTTCAAGTGGTGCTCGGAACGGTTTCATTTCACGATTCGAAACTTTCGAGAGGAGAACAAATCTCTGCTCGGTGTTTTAATCGACAGTTTCGAGCCGTGTCGCCGTACGAAAAAAGGGATTCGGATGACTTGCCGCTTCGCTTCCAATCTTTTATTCATTTTTTTCTTTTTCTTTTTTATCAACAATTCTGACAATTTTTACAACGAAATCAATATCTCAATTGTTCTTTCTGATGATTTTCACTCAATCTTTGTACAAATTCTCGGTACAAGCGTTAATATTTCTTTTGAAGTCAGCTGGCAGTGTTTAAAGCGAGTTTCCTCCAAGAAATTTCACATCTCGTTTCACTAATTCGTATCGAATTCTCGACTGCGACAGAAGTAACTCGATGTTCCAGCGAATATTGTTTAAAAGTTTCGTTGGTCAACGCGCGCGAGATTGCATTAATGAGAGAAAGGTGATCACCGAATGACAGAGAGAGAGAGAGAGAGAGAGAGAGAGAGAGAGAGAGAGAGAGAGAGAGAGAGAAGCACGTTCGATGAAACGATGGTTCTGTTCCGAGGCGAATACCACCGGGAATGTATCCGCGTTCCTTTGATGATGTAAAATAATGTTTATATCGTAACGATTCGGATTCGAAAGACAGGTACTTACGGAGGTGCGTAGCGTGAAAACACGATTTCCGCAGCGAACAAACCACGATCCGGGCAATTAATTTTCATGGTGATAGGATCAAAGAATCGAGCAATTTGAAAGGGGAAAGAAAGAAATTCGTCTCTGCTAAACACTTGAGCCTGAACACATAGCGATCCCTTGATTGACGAACGTTGTCTTCACGTCTCTCACGCTTCTTGAAAAAAGTCGCAGAAATGGAGCAGAATTTCAATTGCACACGTCGAAGTAAATCACGCATGCACCTGTCAGACGCGATGGAAGAAAATTCATGTTCCTTTCAAACGAAATTGAAAGAGAAACTGCGAAAGGCAAACACGTGCTATCGATATACAGACAGAAAGCGAGTTACTTTGTTATTGAACTTTCAAAATGCCATTAGCTACCATCTCACAGAAAATTCATCTCCTCGATTAGAAGCAAAGAAAGGAATCTTTCCCTATCACCGGCATGAAAAAAATTCAACCAATTTAATGGGATAAGTGATCATGTAAACAAACAACAACAAAAAAAGAAAAAAAAAAAAAAGAAATGCACTGAATTGAAGATTTCAGTCCCTATCCTATTCAGTCGCGCGCACACGTTACTGCCTGTAGAACGAAACACAACGACTACTACCGTCTCTAGTCTTAGCGATTTACATGGTAATTTCGAATTTTTGTAAATTGAATGAATTGAGCAAGATGTACCCTCTGCAACACTCGATCGAGAGCCACTGAGAACCGCTTGCGACTGCAAATCACTGTCTACGGTCGCTATGCACACGTAAATCAGTGATTACAGATGAGTGACTAGCGTAACAGTGACCTGTCGCTAGTCACTATACTATAGCAGCGACTATAATCACTGCAATATTGTAAAATGAAGTGTAGTAGTTGCTATAGTCGCTGCAGTGCAGTATACTTCGGCTAGTTTCATAGCTGGAATATATTGCAATGGTTACTACAATCACTAAAACATTAGGAAGTATACTGTAATAGTTGCCATACTCGCTGTAATAGATTATAGTAGCTGGGATACAGTATAATGGCTACTACAATCGTTGCAATAGCGTAGTAGCTAGTATAATTACTACTGTGCAATGTAATGGCTACTATAATCGCTACGGCAGTGTATAATGACTACTGCGATAATGTAGTGGCTGCTATAATCATTACAGTACACTATAGTGACTACTGTGATCGCTGTAGAAACAGTATTATGGTTAGCACAGAGTAGGACTTTATTTATCTGAATTTTTTTAGTTCTAAATTGAGAAACGAGTGATGCGAAAACGTGATCATCGTGGATTCAGATAAATAGAATTCTATTATAAAACATAATAGCTGTTGATGCAGTATTGACTATACTGCACTATAGTGATTATCGTGACGACCATAGTACAGTGTGGTGACTACTACTAATCGCCATAGCGACTATAATCAGTGACTATAAACATCTCTCTACTCAAAGTCAAATGACCTCTACTTTAAATCCCTCTAAGCCTGCTATTTCGTCGATCTCTGCAATCATCTCCAAAAAAAAAAAAAAAATGATTCGAAATCTAATCTGAAAACGACTGAAGAAATACACGGGAAAAAAGAAAAGAGAAATCGACGAAATTCCTTCGAAACTTGAAAAAAAAAAGAAACGTGAAATTCATTGAAACCGGAAATTTATGCGAAAGGGGCTGGATTTTTTGAGATCTCGATCGAGGCTGCAACCATCTCGATATACCCACGTACTAACCACGCTAGGATTAAGGATAGCCACGTGTAAAGGATGCCTGATACGTTTTTTTACCGAACGAAAAAGATGAGAGAGAGAGAGAGAGAGAGAGAAAAGTGAAACAGATACAGAGATATCGGCTTCATCTCTCGAACCAGGTTAGGGATTAGGCGTGAGAAAAGCGGGTGGATCCTCACCCTCAGCTGAACTGTCTAACGCGTAACTAAGGGAGGAGAGCGAGAGGAGATGAGAGAGTTTTGCGCGCCTCGTATTTTCGGGAACGAAGAGTATCCCGACGATTCGAAATGTCGCGCTTTCGCCGCGCAGGCCACGCGAATCTCCGCGCGACCAATGGCGTCTCCGCTGTTGGATCGATGAACGGAGGACGCGGGAATGATACACTGACACACTGACACACACGTACACCAACTATTACGACGACACTTATTAATGTAAATGGTTTTTCATTACTATATTATAGATGTTACTTAATAATATATTTACAAATAATTAAGCGAGAGGTGGCTGGTTTTATTTGCACCCCTGTCCGTCCTCATTTATTTATCAAGTTCATTTAGTATTTCGTTTAGTTATTGTATTAGTCGAAATCTAGCTATTCCCCAACAATTTAGATAACTTTATCTTTATGCTGTATACATTGATAAATCCTTTCTGCTTAACGATAGGGGTTTGGGGGAGAGTGATAAAAGGGGGTGAACAACAAATTCCGACAATAAATATGTTTTTATTACACATATATCTCGTACGAGGGTTACACGATATTAATACATGTTCATTTAACTGTCCAGCAATCAAACACGTTGTATTCAGTTTTCATTTCATCAAATTGCATCAGTTTTTTTTTTTACCATTTTTCTTTTTTTCTCTCTCTCTCTCTCTCTTTTTTAATACATTTTCATCGTTCACCACTGTTTTCGTCTCTCGCGATCAATCAGCGTGTCAATCATCGTGACAATCTCGTCATCGTCATCACCATTGCGGATCGGTCGACAGTAATCGTCAAATATACAACAAAAAGCACACACACACATCGTTCGATGTTCAAAAAAAAAAAAAAAAAAAAAAAAAAAAGGAAAAAGAAACACCATCATGTCGCCTCGTGTTACGCGCTATGAAAACAGTTCGTCGTTAGTCACGAGAGGGAGCTTACTATACGGTAATATCGCGAATCCGGTTCAACGAACTCATTGAACGAAAGAAAAAAAAAAAAAAGGAAAGATACAAGTAAAACAATTCTAAAGAAAACCACGGAATTAAATCTATATATTTATATATTATATCAAGGTCGCAAGACAAACGGAGAAAAGTGAAAATCGACAGAAAAAAAGTCATACGTGTATAGGTGTGTTTCGTTAATTTTCTTTTTTTTCTTTTTTTCTTTTTTTTTTCGTTTGTTTGTTTCCGT
>NW_025110142.1:194760-217052 GCF_011392965.1 Frieseomelitta varia
TTTTTTTTTTTTTTTTCATTTTTCCTTTTTTTTTTTTCTTTTTTTGAATTCTTTTTCGTTTTGACGCGTCAGAAAAGACCCTTCCCATGGTTTCCGGTCGAGGTCTGAACTAGCGGCGACTAGACGTTCCTTTCTTCTCCTTCCCTTCTCTGTCCTTCTTCCTTCCTCTTCTTCCTTTCGCTCCTTCGTTTTCTCTTCTGTTCAGTCTCTCGTACCGAGACGAGGCTTCCTTCCGCCGGTTCCGGGGAGTGGAGCTTGGCCAAAAAGGTCAATAGGTCGACACAAAGAGACCTGGCCAGCGGCAGTGAGCTAGCTGTCACTGACGCACACGCCACCAGGTCTGCTGCACCTTCTCGTGGAGCTTCCTGCAAATACCCGCGAGCCTCCGTCACATTCCAGCCTCCGCGGCGTTCTCCTCCGTCTCACCGCCCCCTTCCTCGCTAGTTAGGGTCGTCTTTGCCGCTCCGCCCGTGTCGCCCGTCTCCGCCGTCTCGCCTGTCTCGTCACCCTCCTCCAGTGTCACCTGAAACATCCAACAAAGATTGGTCATTTACCTTTCGTAAATTACAATTCGTCATTGCATTTTACGGGAAGCTCAAGTCTACTGATAGACCAGGAACACCAGGTAGTCCAGAATAGTCGAGAAAGTAGATTCGGAACAATTCCTTACCTGGAAGTGTATCCTGTCGGACTGTTGTTCGTTCCCTTGCTGCTGCTGTTGCTGTTGATCGTCGGACGGCGGCGACGGGGGTATCATCGATTGATACCAGTCTCGATTCTCCTCCAACGTGTCCAAGATATCCTGAGCGTCCGGATGAACCAGATCGGCCCAGGTCTCCCACAGAGGATGAACGATGTAGTCTATGAAGCCGACCTGCGACTTCTCCACGGTGGCGCTGTGCCTGTCGCACATCGGGCTGATGTCCATGTTCTGCTCGCGTTCCCGATCGCCCTGAAGGAAGAACTCCTCCATTAGGAGGCCAACCCATCGTCGATAGAGTGGCAAGGGTTTCGTCGGATTGGACAGGTCGGCGCAGTGCACCAGGTTCTCGAGGACCTGGATCCGATCGGTGTAGTTGTCCAAGAGAAGGACACCGGAGCCCGCCACCTTCTTCGTTTCCACCATGGTCTTCAAATCCGCTAGCAGGGACATGTGCTTGGACATGTCGGTGGACAGGACCATGTCGATCACCATCTTCCTCAGCGTTTGGCGTTGCTTCTTCGTCATGTTGACAAAGATGTCGCAGCCCTCGTTCTGGAGCAACTTGAACGCCACTGCCAGATGGTGGTTCTCCAGAACGGACTCGTCATTGTACATCAGAGCGAGCTCCGAGCCTGGAGAAAGAGGAAATCGCGTTACTAGAGAATTCGTCGAAACGTTTCATCAAAGAGGATATTGAAAAGTGCAGAGCAGAAACTGGCAGAAGTGAGAAGTGCAACATTTTCCTCACACGCCCCAATTAGGATTCTAGGGCCGATTACAACCGACGTGGGCAATTACAGGGCGATCGATTTGAAATAAAAGTTGCCCGAAACTCCCGCGAAGAGCAAATACTCACTCGAATTAATGAGGAACTGGTTGGTGAGTCCAGGATGATCCACGTCGTGAATGGTGGCGGCGAACAGGGCAGCCGTGATTTCCAGCGGCGTGAACACGGACTGCAATTAGAGAACAGCGCCAATTAGCCGGCCGGTATCGTTGGGGCGTTAATTGGACATCAATCTAAGTCTAGGGAATATCGATTAACACGAAAGCCGGAACAAACTAGGTTGCAACAACACGCCGTAACGCGCAACGATTTCTGATCAGAGAGACGATCTTAAAACGCATAAAATTATTTCCTAGAAAACAGACGGCTAGCCAGCGTGTGTTCCTTTTTTCCTAAAATTCTGCGTAATTACTTTATCCAAAATTTTGTCCTGACGCTGGAAGAACGTACGTTGTTTCTCCATTTAGCGATTTCTGTTAATGGTAAGCTTTCCAGGGGGAGAAAAAAATGAGGAAACTAGAAAAGATAAAAGTTTCCAGTTCATTCAGCGAGGACACAGCTTTGGGAATTGTGAAACTCCGGTCGAATGGAATATCTATTAACCTCGAGTGCGGGCGTGTTGAGCAGAGTGTGGGTGGACTGGGTCACATCGGCCGCGTGCAGGCTGTTGTGGAAGGGATTGTCCTTGACGTAGTTGTCCTCCAGGGTCATCATGAAGGTGACGAAGGTCTTGGGCGGTATGGCCAGCGATTTGAGCAGGTCACGCGTCTGAAAGGCTGTGTACGCGACGCAGGTCAGCGGCCTGTTGTTGCTCAGCTCGCCTATCCTGAAGATGTCGATGCCCCACTTGTCGATATCTGACAGAAGCTGTAACGATCGTGCGTAGAAAATTAGTCCATCAGGTCCAACCGAAGATACAAATAGATAAAGATTTTTTAACATCTTCCGCGGCTAATTGTCTTGGCCGAGAGTTTGTCGATTTTGAGAAATTTTTTTGGTCTGGACCGAACATTCCTAATTTGACTTTGATTCACGTATCTGCTCCAATTTCAGAATTTTTCCTTCGAAAGAGTTGAATCAGCTGATCTCCAGCACTGAGCACGAGACAAATTCGAACGTTTCATCTGTCATCCGGCTCGATTGATTAATCTTTCGGACAGTTTCTTGGAGGCCCGATTTATAAAATCGACCCTGCAGAAAGTTACCTGGCACGGGCGCGAGATTTCAGAGGATTCCTTTTTAAACGGAAAGTTTCTAATTAACTTGTTGATCAACGTGTCCGACGCCAGCCTTGAGATAGCACAGAATTTGGCAAAATCAAGAGGTTAGGATTAATTTAAACGTTCCTAGCTAAAACAAACCTGTCTGTAAAGCGAGCGAACTGCGGCCGGTTTCGCGAGCCAAATAAGGAATTGGAAGCCACACTGCGAGCCACATTCTGAATCAGAGCGAGCGTGGGCTCGCATTATTATCCAAACAAACTTTTAAAATTGTTCATTCCTATCTTTTTGATCGTGTGATCTCATAAACATCTTTCATCAATTTACCATCGAAATAAAATTCGAGCGAGTTCCTTTCTAAATTTTATCTTCAACCAAGGATTTACCATTGACTAAATTTTATCCTTAGCCTTAACTAAACAGATTATTCGGCTCTCTCGTTCATTATTCCCGACGAGAAAAGAAAAGAAAATAAGAACCGGACCGTTTCCATTTCCATTTCCATTCAAATCGCAAAGCCACGAAAGACGCGCGCCACCGGAAGCCAAGCAGTTTCTACGAGCCATCAAGCGTCTGATTAGCATACAAAGCGGCGGCTTGATTACGTGAAAGTTGTAGCCACTCTCTTCGCCATGAAGAAGGATTTGCATCGATTATGCAAAACGAAATTGAGTGCCTCGGCCGCTCTTTACGTTTAATTCTCTTTAAAAATTCGGCATCTCGCGTTGTTGCAGGGGACGCAATGACTTTATTTATTTTACGAACGAACAAAATCGTATTACTCTTCGTCGAAACGAGATCGAGGCGAGTCCGAGTGAAATTGGCGTGTTAACGATCCACCGCGTTATTTAATTGTATCGAGAGAATCCGAAACAGAAACGCTTCGAAACAATAAACGCTGAAATAATAAAACCGTGAAATATTGACACTTCGAACTTCGAGATTATTTCACAGGCGAAAGTGAGCTTTGAAAATAAGCTCGGGTCTGTGCAAATAAACGAGAACTGCGAAACGAGATTGGTCGGCGCTCTTAAAATCGCCAACGCGACGAAGAGCGAATAAATAATTCGCGAGAAATCGAAACTGGGTGGAGAACGACTTTCGTCGTTCATGCTGGAAAATTTTCGGTGAAAGGAAAAACTACAGAATCTGGCAAATTTTTAATCAAACTTTCTCGCAATTCGCTCAATAATACCGTTCAATCGCGAGGGTGAGCTTCTAAAATTAGAATAATTAAATTGACAAATGGAAGAATTCTTAAATAAACAGACGAACAATTAACTAGAGTAATTGTAACTGAACAACAGAAATCGATCGATAGTTAAATAGTTGAAAAACGAAGTCAAAAATATCAGACAATATTTGCATTTGATCGCGAGTGTAAATTTCTAAAATCAGAATAATTAACTGGTAATTAAATGGATGAATTAATTCTTGAATAAACAGATGAACAATTAAAGGAATAATTGTAATAGAATAACAGAAACCGACCGGTTGGTTTGGTTGGGAAATTACAGCGAAGAATGTAGATTGAAAAATACTGCAGAGAGTACTGATAGACATTTGGTACGTGTACAAAATAAAACAGAGACGTGAAGAATCGAGCGACGAACCCTTCTGTCTCTAATTACACCGCCATCATTTAGCATGATTCACCGTGAGAGTGACAATGAACATTGATTCCATCGAAAGGCCAATGTAAACGCCCTAGCCTTTATTCACGATGGTGTGTGCGCGCGCGCACAAGTAGCAAACACCGATGAAAAATTCGGGACGAGGTCGCCAGCCTACGATAACCTGATTTCTTCGATCCCTTATCGCTCTCATTATCGCCGCTTCCACGATTAATTAGCGAGCCGTTGCAAAAAGTCGCTCACGCGAGCCTACGTCACTTTATCCTCATTTCTACTCGCGTTTCTCAAAATTCATTCAGACAATTTTCATAGCGTAGGTTGTCTACAATAAACGAAACATTTGACATTTAATAGAAGGGAATATTTCGTTAAAGTAGAAAACAGACTGTAATAAAATGGAATGGAATATTTCATAGGTAGAATAAAATAGAGTATTTGATATTTCCTTTGATATTGCGCGACAGAAAGATTTTCTCTCCGAGGAAGGAAAATATTTTCCGCGGCGTCGACGACTGAAATCGTTCATGGTCCCTTTTCGTTTCCCTTTATTATTCTTATTCTTATCTCGTCGTATCTCGTGTCTATCAGCGCAAGTTTCGCGTAGGGGGGAGCTCTGTAAATCCAGAGGAAACTTCCAGTCGGGGGGAAGAGCCGCCCCGACTAGTCAAATAGTTGCCTGGCTTTCCCGATTAACCGAGACAAAGAAACAGAGATTTCTGGAGAAAACACGTAATCGTTGACTCATCGTGGAAACTTTTCTGCCCGATCTATGGATCGATCAAAGGTAAACGTAAAATTCAAGACCTTCCAAAGTCATTTTAAACTTCTCCACGTTCCCAATGAATTTCGCGTATCATCGTATCATTAATACTCGAATGATTAAACAGAAAATTACGATTTCGAGAATTTTCGTAAGCGAGGGATGTTAATGGTAGATCGATTAATAGGAAAAATTACCGCGGCTATCGGAGTAAAATTTCCCAAGGTTCTTCTAATATAAAAATTCTAAATATACATCAAATTAGCCCGACAGGAGTGAAAAAGCGTCGAATATAAACAAGGGAGTAAACCGTCCAACGGCACGTAGATTGTGTAGGAACACGTCTCTGTATTGTGTCAGAGATTACACGTGTTCCTGACTGGTGTCTGGCACGATTAATAATTGGATGACAGACGTGAGGCAAGCAGGAAAAGCGAAACTGAGCTGCAGGCTCAGTACTATCCGATTTGTGGCTCGTGAAAGTTCAATTAACGTCGCGTGAAATACCAATTTTAAAATATATATCAATATAACATAATATAACATAATATATATTTTACAATTTCACCTGTTCAGTCATATATTTTACAGTAGTATATAAATGAACGATATTTTGCCAAGGACTTGTTGAAAGAGCCGTCAAGATTTTAGATGAAGTTTCTCGCGAGATTTCGAGAACTTTGAAGCCTGTTGTGCAAGCGTTTTTGTACGAACTCGACACGCCGAAAAATCCATAATCGAATCCGCTTTCCGCGCGAATAGAAAGCGTACCGTTAATTAATTTTACTTTCGCGAGCGTTTTACGTTCGTAAGAGAGCCGCTTTCGCAACGGGCCCACACGGTGAGTCACTTCGAACTTGAGGGATTATTCAACAATTATTATTCAACCGATTGCCGACGAGTGTCGCCGATGACTCGGCTGGATTCATTTCGCGTAATTACAAACTCGAAGGGAAGCAGAAGCTCTGCTCTCCGTTTTTCGAGCCTCGAGCGAAACTTCGAATTTTACACACCGGTTGTTTTCATACTCGCGCGAGAATTTTCAACTCTTTCGCAGCTGCAAACACGGCCAAGTTTCAACCTTCGCTGATTAGGCAGAAAGTATATAAGTAGAATTTGATAGAATTACATCGTAATTCATCGAAGTTTCGATAGTACGAGAGAGGAACTGGCAATTGAAGCAATCACGGTCCACCAGGTGAAAGTTTTCCAGGTGAAACGCGCGGGAATTTTTAGAGGGTAAAATGGTAGGTGCCTACCTTGCCGAGCTCTTCCTCGTGGGGCGTCTCGACGCCGTGGAGCGGCACACGTTCCCCGGTGAAGCTGTTCGTGTGCGTGAGGGGCCGTTTCACGCCGCTTATGTGGGACATCGCGGCCGGGCCTCTCTGCGCCCGGTCCTTCTTCTTCGCCGCCCTTGCGTCCGCACTTCCGGCAGCTGCAACCGCATCCTCGATCCGCAGGGAAGGTAAGTCCAATTCTTGCTGCTTGTCTGCGTATCGAGACGAGGGATTTCGTTTCGGTCAAATTAAATTAAATGGCACATTACGACGTTACTACCACGCGCATAAATCCGTCGCAGCGGACTTTCAATTTGCATCGAGCGTTTAAATAATAATAATAATAATAATGAGAAAAGTACTCGCGCGATCTGCTTGTATGTAACACAGTAACACAGTAACACAGTACTGTTTGCAAAAATGAACAATATTGTACAATTCGTGATTTAATACGCGCTTAATTGCGTAAAATTCAGCGGGTCGGGGAGGATTTGTTAAAATTTTCTTGCAAGTGTCGAAATATTCCACAATACTATAAGAAAACGAACGCGAGTGAATGAAACTATGATATTCTGAAATTTGTCGGTTAAAATTCTCTAGAGCGAGATAATTGTACTATTTAAAATCTACATGTACAGAACGAACAGTGTCGCATAGATAATTCGTGATTTATTCGAATATAAAATAGAGAAAAGCACGCAAGCGCGAGAAAATTTAAAGTTGTAATTACTGTAAGTAACGTTCTGTACTTGTAGATTAGCAAAAATTACAATTTATCGATTAATTCGAGCACGGACACGTGACGTTGCTTCCTACAAAGCGAGGATAAAGAAAAATTCTTCTCGAGCGGTCACGCACAGACGCACGAGTCGGTACGAAACAAAGAGAGTGAAACGGGATGAATGATCGTAAGACAAGCGTGCATTTACGGTGGTTTCAAGGGCCCTCAATGCGTAAGAGTCTACGTTGCTCTCATTGTCCCTGATAAATCTGCTCCTGGCGTTGACCTCGACGAAATCGCCAATTATCTCCTCTCTGTCTCTGTTTTTCGCTTCTTTTTTTTTCATAGTTTCATACCCGTCTCCTCGTGCTTCGCGCTTCGTCACAAAGGAATTCCTTTCACTTCGCGTTTTTTTTTTTTTTTTTAGCCGCGTCGAGAAGTCTCGTTAGACGTTTTCAAATCATCACGTGGGACAAGATCACGGTTCTGGTTATGGTTACGGTTACGAGCCAGCGGGCAGATGGATCTTGGTTTTGAACTTACCAAGGAAAGTGCTGCAGATGTATTCTGATATCTGGTTGCCAGACTTTGAGGACTCTGAGAAGTGGGACAGCTCCTTGTTCAGCATTCGCTTGAACTGTAATCAGAAAACGTGCGATGATTTAGTGATCGTTGCTCTGTCTGGTAATTTAAATATAAATTTAACATGAAATATAGATTAAAGTATAAATTGATACACGTGTAACGTAAGTGTAAGTAAGATAAGAATTATTGTAAAACATCCTACCTTCTTTCATTAGTTTAGGACATTCAATTTTAATTAAGAATTAAGAATTTCGGGCAATTTTCAAGGAACTTAACATTGAAGAGACGCTTCGTTAATTGTAGTGACATCAATATTAATCCCCTACAATCTTTCGTATCTTTAAAGATCTTTACGTAACGTTCTCCTGTGTTCATTTTTTTCTTTTTCTTTTTTTTCGCAATTTCTGCCCATTCACCAAGAAGAAAAGAAGCCATAAATCTCCACTTGAGTCAAACAAACGCAAGGGGAGAAAAAAAAAAAGAAAAAAAAAAAAGAAATGACGAAAGCACGAAGCCGAGATCCTCGATGCCATCGTCAGCTTATCTTGCGAAATTTACAATATTTGCCTGCGAAATTCTCGACGTAGATAAAACGATAGAGCATAGGTCTGCGTAGAATCATGTGAGAACGACGCAGAATCTGAATAGCGTCGTTGTTTTCTGTCCTGACGCGCGTTATCAGCTCTTTCGCAACTCGCGAGAGGATCTCTCTTCTCATCTGTGTGTGGTCACGTGGCGAAGAGTCGATTTTCCACTGATTTTTCTGAGGCAACAGCCACTCAGGATGATTCGTACGATTATGTTCGTCGAGTTTTCCAACTGTTGATTAAACGAGCTCGAGCAAGCACAAAGACATTGGAAATTATTGAGACATTCGAGGGTTTTCAGAGGCGAACACTGTTGGACAGTTGCGAAGAAAATTTAGAGTTAAAAAGTGATTCAAGATTAGGGGGTTGTTGGTAACGTAGAACATCTTCAACTCCTCCATGTAGATCGCAAGCGGACCGAGATATCACGCAGACGAATTTTTTATCTTAATTAATCTCGGCCTAGTTTTAATTTTAATTTTGACTTCAGTTTTGATTTGTTCGTGTATGCTTTCTCGTGTATCGCTATATTTTTGTCTCTTTCCTTTCATTATTGTATCTTAAAAGGATCGTTCCTATTCCGTCAGAAACAAAAATCAAATAAAACAGGAAGAATTTGTTTAATTACTTTATAACTCTGATGTCGATTTCAGTTTAATTTATTCGTGCATTTTTGTCTCCTTTTTTCTGTGTTTACTCTCGTTTACCTTAAACTTGTGGAATAAATGAGTGAAATAAAATAGGACGAGATGTTAATTAGCCACTGATAATGATAATAATTCAGATAAATATTAACAGTATAATCCAACAGCTGCACACAGGCAATATCCGTAAATTACATAACGCGTGCAAGTAACTGCAACATTTTGTTAAATTGTCGACGGGATCGCCGATAAGATTATCGATTATCGTCGCGTCGGATTAATTCGCTGGGCAGCGTGCGTTGGGCGAACGATAAACCGTGATTGCCCGATAAAGTCCATAATCGAGTTCATCGATTCGCGATATCCAACGACCAGCTACGCACGTCGTTGACCTCACAAACGTATTATCACGTGAATTCGTTCTTTTTCTCGCGTTGTTATTTTGCAAGCGTTGTTCGTAAAAAAGATCGTCGTGTTCGTTTGTTGCGTTTCTGGTGTTGCGTAACGTTGAGGCAGGTCAGCTAACGTGCTTTTCGCGGTTAATGCGCGAGGAAAATTGGATTGGCGAATCAATCTGGGGAACCTACGGAGCCGCGGACTAGTTGACCAGAACAAATTTTCAGACACAAACGAGCATTTCCACATTTCAATTTTATCTTCGCGTGTTCTTTGACTTCTTTCTTTTGATAGAAATTCTTAGAGGAGAATGTTTTACGATACATGTCAATACGTATGTATTGGATTTACTCAGTTGCATAATCTCTGACTGATATCTAATTGTCCGGACAAATCACGAGTTGATTTACAAGCTGATACTGCGTCGAGTTTTTCCTGGTAAATTCCCACGGGGGATTTCTTATCATCACGGTGGACTGGACTTTTTTTCCGTATCTGACGCGAGTGAGATCTAACAGCGGGTAAATTCGGAAATTTCGAGGACTGAGAGACGATGGCTCGTGGAATTCGAAGGAAACCTTGAACAGTAGCAAGTTTAAACATGATCCAGAAAGAGTCTTAAAATATTCCAAATGTTGATAAAAAAGAAAAAATTTTGTTATCTTATGATTTCGTTTGGAAGAATGATTACTAAAACTAACAGAAAGAGAAGATACGCAATATTCGTACAAGATTTCAACAACGTGCTCGTATCGTGTCTAAAAATAGAAGAAATTTTCGGTAAATCTTTGACGTTAATCCAGATAACGAAATATATACGTACACACACGCGTACAATATTTGTATGCAGAAATGTAATGTCAAAAGATTTCGTTCTTCGAAAATTATTGGATTTATCTACTGTCAAGCGGATACAAACAAGAAGATGATAAGAAGATATTGACGCATCGAGGAAACAAGAAATGTTGTTGTTGAAATTGCCTCCCCCGATGACCGGAGATGATTGAAAACATAATAAACAAAAACAAATATGAATTCATTCGTGTATGAATTGCGTTATTTACTCGTTACTTATTAGCTGTTGAAAGATATTGAAAGGTTAATTCACTTCTTTGATGACACATTTGATCTAAAACAGCCGGAATCTGGACACCAATGGTCGATAACACTTATCGCTGTATGTATTTCCAACTACGTTGTATCTCTCGTTCCTTCGAGAAAACAACAATTTTGGACGAACGATTTCAAGTTCAATGCACCTTCTGCCGACGAGTGCGGAATTATTGTAGAAACGCTCCTACGTGTCGAGTGAGATTTTCAAAATTCAAAAGCAGTCACGACAGGATGACCTCTTTTTTTTTTTTACGATTTACGATCTTTGATCAACTAATCTCCCTTTGACGTCAATTCAGTTCAGATTAGTCAAAATTGCTCTGGGCAATTCGCGGAATTTTATCGAAACTCGTCTCCCATTGGAAAAAATTAAAAAACTGCTCGGATCCTCTCTGAAGACACCTGCGCGAGATCGTCAAAGAAAAAAATCGTTCGAAGCTTTGAAAAATTTCCTCGCGGAAGAAGAAAGAGGCTTCGAGGGAAGGAAACCAAGCCAAAAATCGATCGATCTGTTATCGTCTCGCGCGTCGACGATATTTTCTCCCGCAATCTCGAGATCAGCGATCACCGAGCTAGATTCGCTTGAATTAACAGCCATTCTCTTTCGCGCCGTTTCGTAGAAAAACTTTATCCGCAGCCACGCGGACGATAACGTCGATAAAAAAAAGCCGAGATAGCCTAATCCGTGGGCTGTACGTTATTGTAAACAAAGCAGATAAACCTGACTGATATCTGATTGGAAAACAAGATTCAGCAGCCAGGCCGCGGATAAATCGATCGTTCAACTTTCACAGGGAACTTCTTTTTTTTTTCATTTATTTTCTCCTGTTTTTCTTTTTCTTTTCTTTCATCGACCACTCAATGGGACATGATCGTCGATATATGTATTTTAATGTCGACTCGAGATAACCACAGGTTGCCTCGTCGTTCCTTTCGCTCTTGGCTCCCTTTGTACGCAAATTTGGTGACGTCAAGGGAAAGATACGATCGTCATTCGTCGTTCTTCGAACCGTTCGTTCGCTGAAAAGCGAAATTTTTCATCGAGTGTACAGTTTTTTCGAGAGTTCTCTTTGAGGTTTCCCTCCGTTTTTTCAATCGCGTAGCATTTTGTCGTAAGTTTTTAATAAACGTTGGATTGTTTTATTGGATTTATAGAACGTTGTTCTCAGCTTTAATCGCGCAAATAATCGCAGAGCACTCGATTAAAACTTTTAACAGAGAACGTTCGTTGTTCGGTGATTAAAATTCGATGATCCTTTCCTAGATATCGAGAGACGTTCCGTGTTTGTCGAGAGACTGCAAAAGATATTCAATACGTCGTGTTTTTCGTGGAGAAAATAATTTTGCGAATGAACGACGTGAGTCATTTTCATTCAAACGATTCCTTTTTGAATATAAAAGAGATTGCTTCTATACAGAATTCCACGGAATCGGGGAATCGTTATTTATTTTCGGATTTCTCTTTTTTGACAAGTTCGCCGAAAAAAAAAAACACGTTCTTCTGCCACAACCGAGTTAATTAATGCGTTCCAAATTTAGACTAAAATGATACGACAAAAATAATCATCGATGTACATACGTAATATCGATATTTATAAATATGCACAATTACAGTCTTGCATACTTTTTTCCTTTTTCGCAATGAACTTTAAAAATATGAAAGAGATAGTAGTTAAAAATTTTGTAAGGAGGAGTAGCGGATTTTTTTTGTAATGAAAGGTAGTATCAGTTTGCTGAGATTGGAGGTCGCTCAACAGATCTATATGCACACGTATGTATATAGTTTGACAAGTATATGTCGATGGATCGATCTTTTCGCGCCACCTTGCCCCGATTCCGCGGGGCATTGAAAGACCTTGAGATTCGTCGAGATGTCGATCGTTACAACGAGACATTAAATCTTCGACGATTTTCAAATCTTCAATGGCGGCCTGTTACGTTTCATTATCGCGAATATTTAATCCGCCGAAATTTCCCTCGAAAATTATTCTTGGAACATTCGATAACGTGTCTTTCGCGTTTCTTCAACAGATTTTTTTTCATAGATCGTTGTTCCTTGGTACAAACATTTGCACTTGATATTTGAGAAAGTAGTGGGAATATTTAATTAGCAAAAAAAATGATAGTTCACGAGCGAGTAAAAAAATTGTGATGTAATCATGCTTTCCAGAAAATTCGTTTTAATTCTTTGGTTTCTGAACGAGTTCTCACAATTTTTTTGCTTTGATTAAACTCTCTAACAGATCACGAGCTTTAAACCTAAATTTCCTTTCTTCATAAGTGATTGATGGAATTGTTGTCGAGGGGTTGTTGAAGATGAGTTTGTGCGACGTGTAACTTTATCTACAAAATTAATGATACTTCTAAAATGAAAGCTGTATGATCCAGATCGATCAAGATAAAACAATAATTCCCATAATAATCTCTATTCGTCTGGATTAATATATCTTCCTTTTTCATTGTAGAGAAATGAATATAATTTGAACGACACATTACATTTCATTTTCAATTGTTAAAAAATTTGCACAGTGGCTAGGAAAATTATTTAAATGTTTTAATCTCACTTATATAACGTCATCCGAGTTTAATTGAAATAATCATCTATTCGCAAAGTCGTGGAGAACAAAATTAAAAATTAGTAAAATTAATTGACGATCGAAATAATTTAATTTTCCGCGCGACTCTCAGAGAGCACGATCGTTTATCGTTCTTAAAATAAATATCGGTCTTTTAAAAATTACCTAATTACCTAATCTTAATTTTAAAAATTACCCAATCTTTTAAAAATTACTAAAAATACCTTGTTTTATCGCTAATTGCGATATCTTCAACAACGAATTAATCTCAAATCCTCAATTAAAAGTTATCTAACGATATCCAAGAATCTTCATTTCGTTATCTGTTATAGAATCTTGATTGACAAATCGTGATTTGTTTGGAAATCAAATTTATAAATAACGATTTGTATCGTTACGATACGATTCTCAGAAATTGTTGAGTAGCTGTGGTTGCTAGACTTGCTAGTTTTCATTAAAGTACTCGCAATCAGTGTTCCGTTTATGCTAATCTCTCGACAAAATTCATCCAAAGGAATTGGAAAAAAATTCTAAATTTTCAATTTTTCCCAACGTATGATAATCCTACCATAAAGTAAAAAAGAATCTACAGTGAATAGAAGAAAATTAATTAATGTTAATTGTAATAATTCTGTTCGTGGATAATTTTTTAAAAATCTCGTAACAATAAATTTGTAAAATTTGATGATCAGAATTAAAATTTCCATGACATCTAGCGGTCCAAATTTCCCCGAATTCGCCTGAAATGTTGAATTACCTGGACAGCTACGATGCTAGCCATGGCGGTGAGGTCCGCCAGTGTCCTCAGGTAATTAAAATACCTGGCGTACTCGTCCACGTTCCCAGTGGTGAGCTCAGTGTCCGTTTGTTGAACCATCTTTCCAAATCTTCTCTAATACACGGCCGTGAAGAGATCTCACTCGTCAACTTCTTCGAATTAAAAACCAGATGGCCGTAATCCCTTCACTTTCACCTCCTCCGAAATCTCCAGTCAATCGCACTTTCTACCACGCTCCCTTCACAAACTTCTATTTACCTTACGAACCTTGGCCCGAAATTTAATTCGCCCGATCGATCGACGATTTAAATACTTATTGTGCTAATTTAATTTCAACTCGGAAGTCTTTGGGAAAAGATCGGGACCAAAGATCGGTCGCGATCGTCGATCACAATTACTTTTTCGTAGCGTATATAGTCTTTGGTATAAAAAACACAGAGAGTTCCATCAAACAATTCGGTCAATTTTCGTTTGGTTGGATTCAAAGCAACTCTGCCAACAATTTCACCGTTGTGAATTTGATCACGGTTAATTTTACGGATTCCGAATTCAACTGATTCCAGAATTGTTATACGTAAAACTGTCGCGACTAGCACGTGCACGTTGCTCGATGTCGAAATCGATGTCAGAGTTTCGAGCGTACGCTGAGCCTCGAAGCGCGTGGACGTCGCTCGACTGCTAAACGTGGTCTACGTGCTGATTCCTGGCCGTCAGCTTTTTATCTGGGCCAAAGGTTCTCCGTTTGTTGCGCGCCAGCGCCACGGTGGGGGAAGGAGACGCGAAGGAAATCGCGAACAGCGACGAACAATCCGCCAGAAACACTGGTGTAGGCATTTGCGTACGTTGCACACGCAAGAAGTGGAGGTGCAGCTTGAAGAGGAGCATGATTTTTATGGCTCAATGATTACAAACCTCCGAGAGTAATTTTTTTTATCGTTCTCTGCAGCAATAAACTTACTTACGATCTGGGAAATTTAATATGACAATGAAAATATAATTCAACGTAGTCGATATTATGTAATTTCAATGTAATTTAACATAGTTGATATTATGTGACATTTTGATATAACTTAGCATAGTTTATATTATGCAATTTTAATGTAATTTAACATAGAGATTTGTATATGTGATTTTAATATAATTTAATATAAATTAAATAATATATAGATTTGTATATATATATATAGTACTATATATACTATAGTATAGTACTATAGTATATATAGTACTATAATATATAGATTTATATATGTAATTTTAATATAATTTAATATAGATTAAATAATATATATTTTTATAGATTTGTGTATATAATTTTAATATAATTTAATATCGATCAGAAGTTCTATAAATTTAATTAATTACGAGCACTATCAAAACACTTAAGCTCGTGCTTTTCTAATTAGAAAGAAATATTAAATTTCCCACGTCACTATATATATTTTCATCAAGCTTTTTTCCAACGATTTCCACAGTCATTTTTTCATTTTTTTCCACGATCATTCTGCTTCGTCATCATTAGATTATTATATTCTAATTGCTGGACTGCGGATTTGTGAAATATTTAAAAATATGCAAAAATGCACGTAATGAATCTGACAATATATACGAGATATCCAAAGAAGACTATAAATAACTCTGCGTGGAAAGAACGATCTATTTCTCAAATTGTGTTCGTGAGAATTTAGAAATACATAAAAATCCGTCGTCTAATAATTATACACGTAGTTGCTGTTCATTTTACTTCTAGACGACACATAAATAAAACTACAAGTTTCGAACTGTAATGGATATTAAGAAGTGTTTGTAGCATCATCTCTTTGTTTTTTTTTTAATCGACAGAGTCGATCAGCGTGGCTCCTGAACGATCCACTCGATCAGTATAACCTCAAGGGTCGAGTGCTGTTAATGTGCCACGCGACTGTTCGATGATTTCTTCGTTGTTCCGAGTGCATGAATCATTCACGAAGTGCAAATGTCGTATTTAGTTTATCGATTGTGGATCGATTTTTAGAATCGAACATCATGCATCATTATCGCACGTGAATTTTTTCTTAGAAAAAAAAATTCACGAGTCTTCGATCCTGCTTTGCTTTTTGTAATAACAATTACAAGCGTTCGGGAGTTATTCTCACTTTGATTTCAATCAACGTTCTCGTTTTAATTTTAACGAGTACGAAATCGTGTCGGATGCATAACATTGAGTGTTATATTTTCGTTCGATTCGTATAATACTCTGTGCAGCAGTAGATTTTTTTAAATTTCCCATAAACGCACAATAAATCCACATTAATACTGGATCAGAGCATAAAATTTCCATCAGAGGCGTTAAAGTGAAATAAAAAGAGAGAATAGAGAAATTTTATAATATAATGCGAAAGCTTTCACTTTACTTTTTAAAGCTCATTTAAATCTCTATAAAAATATATTTACAGAAGAGATCGATCATTTCGATCACTTTGGTAACTTTAATGTTAATAAAACGATAATAAAAGCAGAACGTCATTGTATTCGTAAAAAGCCACGTTTTTGCAATACTTACATAAAAGGCATGAGAATTTCAGAAATATGTTATTGTAATATGGACAATGACGTCCCTATGAATGATTCATTTGAATGAAAGACACGTGAGTCATGGTTCTTTAATGCACGCATACACTGATCCGCAAAAGTGTAAATTACTTGTCGTGTTAAATTTATAACAAACATGTCGAATCGGTTTGTTTGCTCCTTCGAACGTTGTAACCAAACTTGAAGAATTGTGGTGAGCCGCCATATTTTTGGACGAGATTTGAATAGAAAATATTTTTGTTCTTTCTGTAATTACTTCATATAAAAAAATATATTACGTATTAATAATATGAACGAAACATAAATTGAAGATAGTTTTTATATCTGTCGAATATAATATATTCTACAATTCTCAATCTTTTTCTACGACAGTTACAAATATTTTCAGCTGATGATTCTGTTTTAATCGTATTATTATTTAACAATACTTTTCTGTAGAGTCAATGGGAGCTTTTATTCTACACAGAAATTGGTAATAGAAAAATTACCTACATAACATTTGATACCACACGTACGTAATATAAACATTGCAAATTCTTTTCACCGGAGATCTGCAACGATACTCGATTTCTTGGAAGGTTTCGCTTCTCAAAAATAAACGAGTAACGGCCCAGTTACATCGTACAACGCGCGAAACTCGGAACACTTTGTATCACTTTGATTCGAGCTGAACATACCGCAGCGCAGCAGCTGTTACAAAACACCGGAAATATCGATTGCGACGTCATCATCTATTCAGTTACGTTTAGAGCTTCCTACACAGTTTTGTGGTATCCAAAATGTTAACGAACAAAATCTAGATTTAAAAAGAAACAGAATGTTAATAACTCCAAACTCTCGACATATAAGAATGATCTTTAATTTATGTCTCATTGATATTAGTACTAATTTATAATACATAATAGATACATGAAATCTTCACAAAGTGATCAGTAAGAAAGTTTCACGATAATTGCTCAGTCTCTGTCGCTTTATTTTGGCGAGAGGAAAGTTCACGTGACCCAAATGTTCCTCTAAAGCTGACAGAAAGTACTTGATTTTCAAAGACAGCTATTCTAATATCTAATATTAGTGATAGCTAGACGAACGGTGAAACGATTCTCGCGTATATTTTCGGATATTGTTCTCGAGGTATAAATGTGCTTAAAACGAAGTCGTTGTCTCCTGTTGCAATTTTCGGAAACGCGAATACCTCGAATAACTCTTCCTTGTCGCAAATTTACACGAAAATACATGCAATACATAGAAATTTTCAGGAATTTTCATTGTGTTTCAACACTTTGAGTTTGATTTATTCGATACGTTGTTTGACTTATTTAATTTCAATGTAATTTTCTATCTTTTCATACTTAACACGCAATTTTTGTATCTTTTATATATTACATCGTTTCAATTTCAAAACGACAAAATCCAATGAACACGGCACTTGGACTTCTCCATTTTAAATGGAGAAACCAAGTTTTCATCTTCTTCAGTCGAGAAATGTTTTCGATACGCTGGATCTCGGTTCGACTATCGTCACTCTTTCGCTTATTTTCGATTTGCAATCAGTGAAAGAAAAAAAATAAAAGAGAGAAAAAGAATTAGGAGAAGAAACATACTGTTGAATCGGTAGCAGCAGAAATTTACACGCAAATTCGAGCGAAACGATGCCGATTCTAATAAACCGAGTGGCCACTTTTCCTGGCCACTGATATCATCGGCCACGAATCTACCTCCAAGCTCCACGAACAGTCAAATTCGTTGGTCCTCCGCGTGAGTCAACCGGTGACTTCGACGAAACGGTACGTCTATTTCGAACCCACCAAATTCGACCAATTTGTCGTCTCCTCTCTCGAGACAGATTCGTAAGTAGGCGTGTTTTCTTCTTTCCCGATTAGGAGAAACGAGAGACGAAAAAAACTGAATCGAGACGAGCTCGTCTAGTATTTTCACTCGAACTGGGGAAATGGAGATGACGAAAGATGACGAGAAACAGAAACAGAATGAAATTTGTTTCAAAAACATGGAAGTTACTCTTAAGGAAGGAGGAACAATAATTTTGTATCTTAAAATATTCGTATTTTAATATTCTGATATTCGAATTAAAAGATTCTGCGTTTCACAATCTCGACAAAAATTATCTCTAACGCTCGATATTTCGTAGACGATAAATTGCATCGTATACGACTTTTCGTGCGCGAAATCAACGAGGGTAGGTTGAATCATGAGTGTACGTGACACTGTGCACGCATAATGGAGCATACTAGGCGATATCACGAAATGTTAAACGCTACGACGTAACGGGGACAGACAGATAATTTTCCTCCCAATTATTCCTCGTTTTCCACTTAATTATTTCATCTCCGCGTTCGCGAATAAGAATCATTGAATTCTCTAACGATGATTCGTCACTTTTCCAAGTAATTCCAATTATTTCGAATTTTCTCATTTATGACAAGCTTTAACGTGACGTCGAATCAATCATTTCCAAGAGATTGAACATATTTCTTTCCAGTTACGTCGATTGGAAGATTAATCAACGCACAGATAAATAAATATATTTCCCAGCTCTTTGCATCTTGCAAATTATTTCTTCATATTCTCTATACTTATTTCTTATTATATTTCATTTTTTACACCCATATTTCATATTTCAGTATAATATTCTTATACACATTGTCTTTCACCATGTTCTTATATCATATTCTTTACGTTTCTCAAATTAAAAAATCATCCAACGACAACAGAAAGCTGACAACCTCGAAGTGATACTCGATTTCATAGCGTATCCCAGAGATCACTTGCACCGTCGTGAAAGAAAAATTTTAATTTCGCTCGACGCACACACGTGCGAAATTAATAGAATCCCCCCCGATATGTCGTCTATACTCCGCACGTCGGAACAGAACGGGATGAATAAACCATCGTGGCGGCTGCGTTTGACGCGACCGAGACGATTGGAAATTTTTTTCTTCTTCTGGGAGAGAGGAAAATACGAAAGTCAAATGGCCGGTGTAAGTGGCGGCCTACTTCCGGTCCCGCGGCGCCGCAAATAAACTCGCGTGTTCCACTCCGAGATTTCTCAATTCCCCGTGGCGACTAACTGCGTGGGAAACGACGTCCGCTTTGCTATTACACCGCCGGCCAGAGATTGTTGTTTCACGTCGCGAGGTTTTCTTCGTCGTCAGCCTGGAGTTGAACTGGAGAAGCCTAGAGACTTTGGGAAAGCCGTGTCGTAAAGATGAATCTAATCCGCGCGACTTTCGTCTCTGTCTTTCCGCTGTTTGTTTAATTATAGTGGCAAATTAGCTTGGTAGATTGGAAACGTAATTTGTAACTAGCGGGCGAGGTGAGAATTTTCGTACAGCAGAAGTTTTTTTAAATATTTTTAATACCTACACACACATATATATCCTTGATCGGTGGTTCAGTTTTGTTGGTCAGGTTTTCGGGAACTTTTTGTATATTTACAAATTTCGAACCGGTCTGGACTGTTTTGCATATTTTTAGTATTTTATTTTATACGCAAATAAACACACGGAAAATTTGCGTCTGTAAAGTTCATGCACATTTTCAGGAGTTTGTCAAGTTTTCAATCAGTATTCTATTTTATTATCTTTCATTCTTTAATTCCCTGTCGGAAATCCTCTTCGTTTTGACGAATGTAGCGAGAAACCTTCTTATTTTGTTATTTCGTGTAGATGATAACTTTTTTTTATAGCAAAACTCTTGAAAAACTATGAATTTACAATCCTGTGTTGCACATCAACCGTATCGCCAATGTTGTTAAAAAATGTCTACGGTTCAAAATTTTCCTGAATTCGTACAATTAACACGTTCGCTGCTACTGACGTACGTGCTGCGTTGATTCAATTATCCCACTTAAATTTCAAACGTGACAATCTTTGCGTGTGTGTGTGTTTTTTTTTTATTTCGACAGGAAGATCTAACCGCAAATTACTAAAACGATTCTGAAAAATCTCGCCTCCGACAGTAATTCAAAATTCCTATCAAACGACTCACGATAGAAATTAGAACAACAATCAAACAATTTACAAAGGAAAATTATTGATGTCAGATCAAGTTTGACAACAAATCATTAAATAAAGCTCTGAAGAATCTCATTATTTTAACAATAATAATTCCTATTGAACAACTCACAATGGGAAACCATAAATTAATAAAAAGAATCTCTTCTGATAATTTCAACAATAATAATTACACTGATTTCTACTAAACGACAATGGAAGACCATTTATTAATTTATCAAAATGAAATTTAACCACACATTACAAAAACAAACTCCAAAGAATCTCACCTCTGATAATTTCAATAATAATAATAATAAGAACAACAATAATAAATCAACCAATTCCTATCAAACAGATTCCACGATGAAGAACCACTGGCGGAGATTAATTATTGAAAAAAATTTCCGTGAAATCTCGCCTCTGATAATTTTAACAACAATAGTAATTCACAGTTCGATTCCCCGTCGAAATAATTCACAATGGTGAAACCATTTACGTCGGGCTGAAACGGTGAAACGAAATGTCAAAGCGAGACGTCAAAGTGGCCGTCCATAAAACGATGTACAAAAGATCAACGAATCGATGAGACGGTGTGACACGAACGAAGGTTCAAATCCTTTATGATCGTCCACGAAGTGGACACGTGTTGAAGGAATTGCTGTTGACACCGATTATACGGAGCATTAGCGAAGCAAGTGTCACAAGACGACACGAAAGTGCATCTGGAGCGTGTCGAACCGATGTCGACCGATCGATGATGTCAATACCGCTCGCTCGTAGAGTTTTCAACGTGCCGTTTGATGCAATAATTTATCGCGTTGCAGAGAACGCGTTCGCCAGTTTGACGACGCGTGGACAACCTGTTGTGTATTATTATCGTTACGTAACTATTGTGTTGCGATATTACTATTACGTTAACATAATAATGTTTCGGATGCGTGTTGGTTGCACTTTGATATTTTATTTCACGGCAGTTTCCTTTTAAAATCCTTTTATTTCCTGGCAGCGACTGGTCGCGTATTTTATTACCTAGAAATTCCTTTTTTTTTTTCGTACAGATGATTCTGATTTTCTAATTTTAACATCAAGCTTGGCCTTCGATACAGCTTCGATAATTTCAGTACAAATATTAGTATAAGTTTCGAAAGTAACTCGAATACTGAGTCCAGCCTTAAATATTCTATTCAATATAATATTGATAATTTAGTACAACATAATCCCAATATTGTTTAATGCAATTTTAATGATTCTAATCTTAAGTTACGAAATTTTAATATTTCAGAAATAAACTCAACTCTGATTCTAATTTTAAAAAAAGATAATAAACTTTAACAAACCTAAGTAACTTTTAACTATTCTATTCCTACGAAATTTCAGTATTTCAGAAACAACTCCAACTATGATTCTAATTAAAAAAAAAACTTTAACAACTTTAACAAACCTTTGTAAACCTTAACAAACTTTAACTATTAAATAAAAATTCTAATTACACAAAATTCTAATTCTACGAAATTACAATATTCCAGAAACAAGCCCAACTGTGATTCTAATTTAAAAAGAAAGACGATAACAACTTTAACAAACCTTTGTAAACCTTAACAAACCCAAATAACTTTAACAATTCTAATTATACAAAATTCTAATTCTACGAAATTGCAATATTCCAGAAACAAGCCCAACTGTGATTCTAATTTAAAAAGAAAGACGATAACAACTTTAACAAACCTTTGTAAACCTAAACAAACCCAAATAACTTTAACAATTCTAATTCTATAAAAATTCTAGTACTACGAGATGTCAGTACTCCAGAAATTATGGATCCCAACTGTGATTCTAATTAAAAAAGAAAAAAAAAAAAAAAACGATAAATTTTCACAACTTTACAAACTTTAGCAAACCTAAGCAAACCTCAACAAGCTTCGTTATA
>NW_025110143.1:0-37792 GCF_011392965.1 Frieseomelitta varia
TTTTTTGCCTTTTTCCCACCAAGAGAAAAACAACCATTCTGTCGCAATTACGAGCGCTTTAAGCGCCAATTTATACCCTCGACGCGCAACCGATCGACCGACTGTCTCGCCCCCGTTAATCCGCCGAAATTTTTCACCGTTTCACCGATGAAAGGAATTCCATCGAGGAAACGGGATTTTCACGCATTCGCATCGACTGCGAAATTTGATTACGGTGTGACCCCCGTCGGGGTCGAGGTATTCGACGCAAACTCGGAATAAATCTGTCGATGTGTCGATCGATTGAACCGACGCTCGATTCTGGATTCAGGCCCTGAATTTCAGGGGGTATTCTGGTAATCTGGCTTAAAAATATCAACTTTTTTTTACATTTTCTCAAAGTATATGCTTTCGAAAATGTCTGTGTAAAAAGATTTGTTTGAATTCGTAAAATTAGCAAAGTTATAGATGTTTAAAGGGAACGGTGCACTGCTCGCAACGTAAGTACCAACGTTTCTGTACAACGGGTACAACAAAAACTTCAAATGCGTTTTTCTCAAAAAATATTTTATCTCGTAATATTATTATTTATTGTTATATTATTATCATTTTATAATATTCTATTTTTTGTACTGCTCGATTGATTGCAAGTCTGAATTCTTGCATTTTCTTAATTTTCGAGATTTCGCTGGTTCACACGATAGCCATATTTATACTAATTAAGATGCATTTTGGTTTTTTAGTTTCAAATAACCAGCATGGACTGGAATTACGTCAGCTATTCGAACCCGTTTTTAAAAACGTGCTTTCGCACAGGGCTATATAATTTCCACAACTTTCGTCAAGTTTCGTTAAAAAGAAATTGTAAATACCTTTCAAGTGTGAATAAATCTGTGTGACGAAAACTGCATACCAAAATGTATCGTGGTTCCCTTAGAAAAAAATCCCTAAAGGGTCGATTTTTTCAAGCCGGATTATACCAGAATACCCCTTTCAGAGAACATGCCCCCAAGCAAGAGACACACGCACGCGCACACACGCTTCGGCAAAGATATCGAATTGCTAAAACTCGAGAACCACCGAGTTTATTTCCCGCTGCCAAGTGTATTTTTGTTTCAAACAAAAATTACCCAGCCAAGTGGTCGGAATGTTTCTTTGCGCGCCAATGAAAATATCAGACGACATCTGAAATGCCGATAAAAAGGAACAATTTTCGCTTTAGTTCGAAACGTCGGTACGCAATGTTTTACCTCCGCGCTATTTTAAACAAAATAATGGAAACACACCGGAACGATATAGAAAGGAGGAACGATAAAGCGCTGTTTGTTCCTCGTTTTTTCGCGAAAAACGAGAAGGAATAATTCGAAAATTTGGTCAGTCGTTGATTCGATCGGTAAATTGGTTTTTCCCCCGGGTTTCAGATCTGACGGTAACGATTATTACGTTCCTTCTCCTGTGTAATTAACTCAACAACGAGTCGAGAAATTCGAGAATAAACGGTCCCTTCAGGTCGATTTGTTCAATTTCTAAATCAAGTTGGATTCGCCGCTGCGACGGTCACTTTTCAACCCTTTGTTGTGCTCCCTTTGCACTGTTTCTTTTGAAGGGACATTTGGTAGTTAAAACTAGCCAACAACTTTCTCTTTTATGATAGTACAATATCCGAACAGATGCCTGTGAAAGAGTGAAAGCTGATAACGACGCGAAAGGAACAAAAGAATTTCTAAAGACAGTCCTTAGTCAAGTGACACTCATTTGAATCATTCACATTACCTGAACTTCTTGGTAGGGGATGTTATTTTTAAATTGAAACTATGTATATGTTATTATATTTATATTATATTTAATATATTATATATTATATTTATATTATATTTAATATATTATATGTTAAAAATAAGATACGTCTTAAACGTATTTAAATCATGTATTAAAATAAATCTCTTAGGAAAAATATGCACGTGGTCGAGCTATGCGTTGAAGAAGTTCTGGAAACGCGTGAAGTATTTATTTCACGCTGTAGAAATAAAGTAAAAGTTCCAGTGAAATAAAGTAAAAGTAAAATCATAAAGTGCAGTAAATCATTTCTTTTACCCATAAGTCACAATATTATATATAAATTATTATATATTATATTTAATTTATTATATATAATTTATATTGTATTATATTCATATTATATTAAATATATTATGTATAAATTATTATATATTATATTTATATTATATTTAATATATTATGTATAATTTATTATATTTATATTATATTTAATACATTATATATAATTTATATTGTATGTATACGTTATAACTCTTGTATATTATATCTGTTTCTAGCAAACCCGCAATGCACGTTGGTTGATGGTTGCTTTAAATTTAAACGACATCACACGTTGGACAAGATATAATCAAGAAAGTTCCGTGTTAATTACCATTTGAACATTTATTTTATTCGAAGCGATGCTTTTTCGTAAATAAATTGCTGGTAAGTGATACGAAAAAAAGTTTGTCAAGGGGGAAAGGGTTTAAATCGGTTTAGGACAATTTCTCTTGTTTTATTTGCGACAGTGGGCACACGACGTAAAACAGGGAACAGTCTTTCGCCTGTACTAACGATAAGCGGTATCAACCCGGCATAAACGAACCTTTCAAACCTGTTATCTGTTCTCGGGGCTACGCTTTCGTATTTCGTGTGTATTTTCTCGGTGAATGTGCCGGAGGCTCTAGAATTGCCCTAGCTTCTCTTTTACGTCGATTTAAACGAGATGCTTACGACACGTGTATTTACAGTGATGAGCGAAGATGAACATGCGCGTGGAACGCAAAAAAAAAAAAAAAAAAAAAAAAGGAACAAATTACGTGCAGTGTTTTGGCTTACCCGAAACAATTTTACCTCCGTGCTTCCATCAGTATTCTGACAAACGCAAACTCTATTCGGAATCAGTTCTTTTTTTTTTTTGCGCCGCGATTAATTTAAAATTATTAAATAAATATTAATTAAAAAATTATCGATACTTTTTAGATTGTTGTAATTTTGTAAAAAAGAAAAAAAAATTATATAGCGATCTTCTCGAAGGAGTTCTATTTTGACCACCTTGAATTCGTTTTTCTTTCCCATCACTGTGATCCATCATGCGGCAAATGGAAAAGTGTTCTTTTTTTTCTTCAAAGGAAATGTAAAAATTCACATATATGTAAAAATACTGAGAAATTTTATTTTTACGATTAAATCCATCGCGATCTTAAAAGTTGAAGTTCGTCCTTTGAAAGAAAACTTGCTGTTTTTTTTTCTTTCGTCATTTCGTCCAACTTTGAACAATACTTTTAAAAATTTTTAAATTTTTGTCACGCTTAAAGTTCAATAAAATGACGTTCAATAAAAAGAAATCGTACAGTGAAGTTTAAGGTTAGGTTGGTCGTAAAGAAAAAAAGCTCCACTCTTCAAAACCACGACGGACCAAGAAAGCAATTTTTTAACGTTTCTAGAGAGACGTTACGAATTTTCACGATTTACGACAATATAAAAATAGTCTTATTTTCCCACCTGCATGATGCAAATGATGTCTCGCGACAGTCAAAATAGATTGCTGCGTGATTTTCTTTCAGAAATATGTAACAGCGTCGACACAACTGTTCGTCATTACGCGTTCAGTATGCATACCCTAATCTCAAACATTCCAGAATGCTGGAATAGTCCAAGTTCCAACGATGCGTGTGCTACAACATTAGCCCGTAGGCCTTTTAAAGATCAACGAACCGCGAAACGTGCATTCCCGTTAAATATCGCCAGCTGCGACATGACGCCAGGCCCGCCAGCCAGTATCTTCAAAATCAATAACACCTTTTAACATTTGCCGGCAGATGCTCGATCAACGATCAAAATAAAAATAAAGTTTCAGCTCTCTGACGCTGAATCGTTTGAATCTTCCTTTCGTTTATTTCGTAGTCTCGCGTTCAGCTTTAACGTGGGACGCGTTCAACGTTCCACGAATTTGCGATCCACGAATAAATCGGTACGTTCGACTTCGAAGCTGGCTGATTAAATCTGGCTCAGTCGGATTTAAGGGATCAGGGGACAGTGTGAAATTTTCAAAAAATCGATTTTCTTTTTTTGCTTTAAATTGTAGTTTGATGTCTTAGAAATAAGATGCAAGAGGTCCTTCAAAACGACTTGTTTCGGAGTATAATAATATAGAATAATTGAATTTGCATCACTGTTTACAACTTTAAACAGTATTATAAAGTGTAAAATCGTGCGATTCAAATATTACTATTGCCGAATCGAATATTAAGGGACTTGGATTCAATTTAGTTGTGAATTGTAAGAACTGTGAGCCGCGATACATAAGTAGAAAAAAGGTAAATAAAGGATACATATGTTGAAAAATGACGTTCTGAAACTTTAAACTTAAGCGTTTTTCTCGAAACTAGGTTTTTAGAAACGGTGTGCAAGATATCTCGGAATCTAACCAACCGATTACTCTGAAACTTGGTACGTATCTTTAGTGTAACATTTACTAGGGATTGACGATTAAAAATATTTTTTAATTTTTAACAATTTCGAAAAATATAATCAAAAAGCATAGAAGTTTTTGGCATAAACTCGATACATCGAAAACAAACAGCTGCTATTCTCATAATTTTCACAAAAATGAAAATGTTGGATCGTCAATTCCCAGAGAATATTGTTTACTTTTGAACCTTTCTTGCCTTTTTGTTGCAACTAATCCTGTTTGGAATCATGCACACCGATAGGCAGTGTAAAAAAAAAAGTTATGTGAAAGGATGCCGTTAAAAGCCTTTTTAAGTTATGTGTTGAAATAAACCACAAAAGCTATCCAAAGTATGCGTAATTTTTAGGCCCGTCACACTGTCCTGCCACCTTAACCCTCGCATGACGGGCCGTACTGGCCGGTGGCCGGGTCTCGCGAGACCCAAGCTACATATATACATACATATATACATACACGTTCCAGTGGAACGATGTACGCCTATACATGTAGTCGTTAGTAGCTGGTTCAATTTTATTTCTTTTTTGTATTATGATTGTTGTAACAATAGGATAGTAGGAAATAGAAACGCCTTTTGCTACTTTTATTACCTATAAATAATATTATTTATTCTCGTTGTATCTAATACGTTAGATTGAATTTATGTTTGCTACAAACAAAATTGTGACAATTGCTACGTTTAGCGCTATACTTGTTGTCGATTGCCTATGCAAATAAAACATCTCGATCGTTTTGAGTTTAGAAATTTCAAGTTAAAAATGAAAAACACTAAAAGACTAAGAAATACAAAAAAATGAAAAATGCTACAAAAGATTAAAGAACACTACTAATGAAAAATACCGAAAACAATGCACTGAAATACACTTCCGACTACATTCGCTATGACTGTTTCTTCAGAATTGACTCGTACGTGCGTTGGTCAACGGTTTGACTTCTTAATCCCATTTTTTATCGCCAAATCGTAGCCATACAGGCTAACTTTGTATTGACTCGCACACAAAGTAGGACTTCAAACGGGTCACCGCAGACCCAGCCACCGTTAAAGAACAATTTTCACATCATCGATTCATCGATGCAACCACGTCGCGTGCGAAAGCCACATCGTTATTACCGAGGAATCTCTGCAGTTCAATTTTTTTTTTTTTTCTTTTTTTTTCGATATTCAAATTTGAAAATCGCGAGGCGCTGCGGGAAAAGTGGAACGCGCGAACACGCGAATATTAAAAATACTTCAGAGGATCGAGGGCGGGCCACGTTCTTTCTCTCATCGGCTCGGTCAAAAGAGCCGGGTGAACAAATGGAAATCTACATGGATGCAAAGGATCGAAGAGAGAATCCATCGACGGGGCAAGTGAGAAGGAATGCTCCCCTTTTGTTTCCAAGATCGATCGTTACCCGGCACGCGCCACCAAATTTCTTATCGATCGATTCGAATCGCAGAGATACATATTCGAGATACGTACGATCGAATTTACGCTGTGTCGATCAAAGATTAAATTTCGATGAAAAGGCTGCGTCGAAAGGCTGCCCACGCTACAAAAGGACGAGTCAAACGTGAATCTTTTTCGTGAATATTTTGCAGACTGCACACGCGTGATTCTGTTTGTACACTGCGAATTATTCTTCGTAACGTTATTCTTCGAACTTTCACGCAGAGCAGGAGAGGCAACAAAATGTTGTTAAATCGAAAATTTAAAAATTAGAAGAAAATTAAAAAGTTGCGAGGAGAAAGAGGCTGAGGAAGCGAGAACAATTAAATCGTCTTTGCATCTCTTTCGACGTTACTTGCCAACAAATGGGCACAGGCTTGAAAGAAAAATTCTACACCTTCCATCTGGAATGGACCATGGTCAAGATTAATTTTGCAGCAGGTTCTTTTTCTATCAGGTCGAAGATGTCTCGTAGAATTCATCTACGATAGCCACGGACAAACTTTCCTTTCAACGCTGTAGCTAAACTCTCGCGATTAAATTTCTCCAAGAGCAGTTTTCTCTCGGATGCGTGAGAAATCGAGTTACAAGCGAACAAAGACACGGCGCAGTTTCTCTGCTCCTTATCGGAGAATTACAGAAGCGAGGCAGGCAGCAACTTTCTTTCGCGTTTGTTCCTCCAACCCGACTTGCGCGCCGCGCGAAAAACCAAAAAATGGGTCAAACTTGCAGAAATGTTTCCACAGGTGCAAATACGTACAATTGGCAAAAGAAACGAAAATTCCTGGACTCGTTCTAAAGTCGAGTAAAAAAAGAAAAAGAAAACTGAAAAGATACTTTCCAGACTTCTCCACAAATATTCCAACGAAGATCGAGATTGAACGATAATATTAATTGCTCGGCCGAGCTAAGTTTCGATCGAGGTTACAGACCAATTACAGACCAGTCTTGTAGGTCGATAAATTTTGACCTTATCACTCGGGCAATTAACTGCAACCTCTTTTTGTCGGCGACTAAGAAAGAAATAACAATTTCTGAAATGTTCGAGAAAAAAGACAATGACAAAAAACAGCCGAGAATCCTAAATAGCTCGTTCGTTTCCAATAAAATCCTTTCGTCCGTCGTACGATGAAAATTCTTTCGTTGAAAATATCGAGAAACACACACACACACACACACACACACATATACATACACGGCGTGCCTACGTAGATAATCCTGGAAAGGAAAGGTGGAGTAGTTTACGTTGATAGCAGCCTGCATAAATGGAAAAAAGGGCCAGCCAATTTCCTGCGCACACTAACGAGAATATGATTGCTCGCTTTATGGCTGTATTTCGACCATGTGCTTCTTCGTCGAAAAAAGTAAAGCGAAAATTCACGACGCCACTTTTCTACACGATCAATTGCCTGGTCAGCTCCGGTGATCCAACACACACACACACACACACACACACACACACACACATACACATATATATCGAAGGGTTGTAAACATACGTACGTACTAATCGTCAGGCTACCTGCCCGACTTCGTGTAAGCCCGATCCGAACCCAAAATTACCCACACACCCCTAGTACGTACACGTAGTAGGTAAGGAAACGTACGATTCAAGACACGTTCAATTTTCGCGGGAATTTTCAATGGAATCGCGACCACGATGGCTCGCGAATTATTACGCGCCATTAAAGATTCGCAGCAACAGTAGCGTAGAAATTTAAGAAAAATGATTCATATCAACGACATACATATTATCTTAGCAGAAATAAAAAGTTTCGGACAATTCGATAAAAGTACTTTTCAAGAAAAGTTCGTCCTACTCGCGATGTTGTGCATAAATTCGCGACACGTCTCTTAACCGAGTTGATCGTTTACGAATTGCCGAGGGGAGCCATGCGTGGAAGAGATGGAATCGCGCGGTAAAATAATCGTAAACGTGTCTCAGCTTCAACTACTCAGTTTCACATCCAGCTGCATCGATTAACCATGAAACAAATGCAGTTAGGTACATTAAATTTACAGCGGCGTAATCGAGATATATAAAGCTTTGTGCCAGTTTATCTAGCGTGTCTGACGAGTTACGTTGCTGTTCCACTGCGTCGGCCCTGTGGCCAATGTGCTTCCACCGTTCCGCCCGACGCGCGCCTATTCCACTTGCTCAACGGCATCTCGTGTTTCATCTCCGTCTGACCGAACGTGCCCTGTTTCTACTAATCGCTGCAAATATCAACGTTTTCACCGCGCTAATTTTACGTAAATGAAAATTCAAAGTCGTTGATTCTCTTCATTCTCCTCCGCGAGATAAAATTTTACCTGCCACGAGGAAAACCTGATTCTCAATGTACAGGGTGAGCCTCGTAGCGTGACGACGTCAAATAACTCATAAAATACTTGTTGTACGAAAAAGTGTATCAGATAGAAGTTGCATGGCTTCCAGGGGGACATATAGTACTGTAATCAGTTTTATGTTAGTTTGCCTTTTTATCAAGACATGAAGATCAGAAGATTTTTTAAACGGAATAGTTAATATTTCTTCCCGAATTCGGATTAAGCGTTGAATTCTACATAAAAAAACTTTTTACGTTATTTTGCCTTCTTATCAAGGTACGAAGGTCATCTTTAATTTTTTTAAATGGAACAGTTAATATTTCTTTGCCGAATTCGGATAGAGCGTTGAATTCTACATAAAAAAGTATCGTACCAAATATAATAGGGTCTAAAATACATAGTTACTGAGATATTAGCAAAAATATTTTTTTACATTGTATTAAAAAAAGATCGTTAATCTCAGTAACTATGTGTTTTAGACCCTGTTTGGTGTAATACTTTTTCATGTAGAATTCAACGCTCAATCTGAATTCGGTAAGAAATATTAACTGTTCGATTTAAAAAATTGAAGGTGACCTTCATACCTTCATAAAAAAGCAAAATAACGTAAAAGTTTTTTTTATGTAGAACTCCACGCTTTATCCGAACACTTTTTCATGCAGAATTCAACGCTCAATCCGAATTCGGCAGGAAATATTAACTATTCGATTTAAAAAATTAAAGGTGACCTTCATACCTTCATAAAAAAGCAAAATAACGTAAAAGTCTTTTCATATAGAATTCCACGCTTTATCCGAATTCGGCAAAAAATATTAACCAATCCATTTAAAACACTGAAGGTGACCTTCGTGCCTTGATAAAAAAGCAAAACAACATAAAACTGATAACAATACTATGTGTCACCCTGGAAGCCATGAACAGTTTTTCGTACAACGAATATTTTATGAGTTATTTGACGTCGTCACGTCACGAGACTCACCCTGTACACGTGATGTTTAATAAATCGACATTCACGAACGCGTACTTTACAATTAAACGCTTCGTCGCTAGTTACGAAAACATTTTCCTACAGCCGCGGCCGATACCTTCCCTTTAAAGCAAGCAGCTGAACCCCGTTTAATCACAGATCGCCCTGATTTGCGTTTAACACCGTCTATTTGTCATAGAGGCAAGCAGCCGTGATTTCGTAACGAGCCGATCACGCTGGACCACGCCGATTTCACGCGCCACTGCCAAAGTAAATTCCCCGAGTCCAATATTTCCGTTTCGTTTCGTTTCGTTTCGTTCCCTTTTCGTATCATTTAGTGAGGAATGTCCACGACGGTACTCGCGATACCTTTCCTTTACGAGCTTCGATAGCTTCGATACGAGCGTGGAAATATGGTGGAAAAAATTGTTCTCCTTCCAAGATAGATATAGCTTACAAATTCGGGAAAACTGATCGAAAAAATTTCAAACAAGGAAACAGATCGCGAGTGTCAGCGTTAGCCGATTCGCGTGACTCTGTGCAAATTTCCTCCTCCTTGGGAAGGAGAAAATGTAAACGAAGATGGTTTATCACCATCAAGTGTATCACAAGCAGATATCAAAGAACGATAGTTGCTCAGCTGATGGTTGATCGTAACGAGCCTCTTTTCCTCTCGAAAAGCACGCCAGCGATGCCATTTTCAGGTGTTTCTCGATGTTTTCGAAAGAACGAAATCATCATTAATCGTTGATTAACTCGTCAGAATGCAGACATTCTCATTGAGAATTATCGTCACGGTCCGCGTTACAATTCAAGTGGCAACCTTAATCGTTACTTACGCCGAAATCCAACTTACAATCATCCTGAGATTCCCGAATTAAATTAAAAAACCTGGTAACGAGGCAAACTTCGTTGTCCTGCGATGTTTTATTTACGCTGTCGAGTCCAAATGAAATTTAAACACACCCATCTTGATCGTGCAACACCTCGTCTCTGGGGAGAACCACACGAGAAATGCTGCAAGTATTTCTCCACGTATAGCGAAAGTTAACGTCAAAACGAAATTACAACTCCGTGGAAATGAACCCGGGTGAAAAAAAAAGTGCAAAATTAAATAAAACAACGTTGAATGCATTCACGTTTAACAATTTTGACGCGTGTCCCAGCGACAATTATTTTTCGAATTTCTGCGTTGAAACGCAGTTAATATGGTAACGGCACACAGAGCAAAGAGATTCGCCACGCAATAAAATAAACGCTGGTGATCGAATTTCTGGTTGAAAATACTTGTCTATTTCGTTATAACGATGTAATTACGGTGAATCACATTTATACGAAGTGCGAGCACCCGCGGAATTTTCAAATTAGCCTACCCTTTACCAGCGTAATCCTATTATCGAGCAACTACACTTCGCATACTACTCGCTGCTACGCAGCTATTCCTACACGCTCGTCCCTCTCGATATCGCGTTACACGGTTACGATCAAGCAGCCCGAGAACTACACATTTTCCACGCTGCACAAATAACACTTCTGCACAATGTGAAACAAGCAAGATTGCCGCTTCGAATAATTAGAGTTAGAGGATCCTTTGTTTCCACCATTCTATCATCTGCTCGGGCGGAACACGCTTTAATCGCCATTTACGTCCCTGCAGTGATGCGTGTCCAACAACACTCGCGGTGAATTTCATTGCGAATTTTATAGAAACGAATTTAGTTCGTTTCACGTTTAAATCATGGTGAAGATATAATCATGGGGAAATTTAAAATGAAGAGAGAAAAATATAAGTCTAAATAAATACATATCTATATATATATAATACTATATATAGAAAGTTCATTTGTTTGCCCGACCTTACACCATACGTCTTCGATACGATTACATGCACGATCCTAAGTTATCTTTTATGTCAGAAACGATAAACAGTTTGATTTCTTTCCCAGAAAGTTGTTAATGATCGATGGAACTTTGATCCAAGAATTTGACGTCACCTGTTCTAAAATACCAACCGTCGAGAACCTATGATCAGGTGTTAAGAATTTGTCAGTAAACGTCGGTAGTAAAGTTACCGACATTTTTAATAACAGCAATTTACCAACTGTGGCACAGTAGTTTACCTACTACGTCCAAACGAGAGCAGCCTACAACACTATTTACATGAACTAATTTCTTGGAACGAAAATTTTAATTCAATTACCGCGCAGCTCAAAAGTTGGACCACGGACAAGGAATGTGATTAGACCTACACGCAATACATTTTTTTATGCCAGACCTCGTCTGTGATGGTCGGAACCTTAGAGCCCATTATCATTCGTGTCGCAACCTGCCGTATCGATTTAGGCAGATTTTGTATCGCAGCGCGATTATTTATAGGAATTAAAATTAATTTAGTGAATTGAACATCATGACATTTCATCAATTGACTATTTTTAACAGACGACCAACGTCAATTTGATTTTTTATTATAATCTGTTATTGAATGTAAATCGCGAAGGGTTTAAAAGAAACTCCAATTTTTTTCTAAGATTGATATTTCAAAACACCAAGTGTCAAATGATATCGTGTCAATCTTATTTTTGATCAATGAAAAAAATATATGGTTCCATTTATATCAAATTATTTATATTAAAAATCATTTATCAGCTTCAGAATTTTAATATGCTAACAAATGCGGAAACTTTTCACGCATTCGCTGTTTGATCACTATTCGACCATTTTACTTGTAATTTTTCGATTCACCATTCTTTAAATAGAGTGCGCTAAAAACCAATGATTTTTTTCTATGTCGGTATTTCAGTACGTGACACGATATTGCTATTCAATCTCATCTGTGCAAATATTAATTTATGCACATGCACTAATATTAAATATTCGCAATCTTAATTAGGGAAATAGAGTACAACCGTAATGGAGATTACTGATAGTGTTTTTCATTAGATGGAAAATCTCAGACATAAAATTTTAATGATAATAATCAATTCAAAAACGTAAAGTTTAACCTTGTCAAATTTTTTATATAATATAAAGAATGAAATTAAATATACTATCAAATATAAAGTCACTTACATTCTTGGCCTGTGAAGCACCACTTGCTCCTTTTCAGAGAACGAGAAGATGTAGACATTATAAAGAACCTATAACAAAACATGTGAAATGTTAAATATTTTTATTTTAAAAATTAATAATATTTTAAGTAAAATACAAGAAATAAAATAAAAATTGATTATAGGATGTCACAGATAAAAAAATATCATATTAACAACATAAAATATGTAGTTAGTTGATGTATTAAAAAATTTCTATCTTTGAACGTTCGTTACTCAAGATTTGAATACGTTTCGTTTAACGGATTAAATATGGCGCCCTCTTTCGTCAGTTACGTATTCAAATCTATTCATACCGTAACGATTCTTTAAAACGAACCAGTAATTTATTTTAAGATAAATGTATAAAAGAAACAAATTAGATAAAATAATAATCAAAATCAAATATTGTTCTGAAAGCTTATGACACAAACTATAATATGTATTGCAATACAAACTACTACGTAAATGTGACAACCAGAAAGATGATCAAATAGAAACAGATAATTTACTGATACATTGAATATTTTATAACTTACTGAATAAGAACGTACGTTAATTAAACAAAGTTGATAGTGATGTGAGTACAAACACTAAAAAGCTAACAATAAACGTAATTAAACGCGCACGCTGATGATACATCTTTACGTCACGATTATCAACAATGAACTAAATTTTCCCCGCGCAAAAGGATAGGGGGAGAGGGGGGGGGCGGAACTACGAATGTGGACAAATAATTTTGCTGATTTCCTGTATAAATCAGAATGTTTCTAAAAACGAGTAAATCATATACTACATATATTTATTCGTTAATATTTATTCACACTTTCCCGTGATAATTTAATTTGTATGAAATTGATTAAATTAACAAGTGTAAAATACAATCAAATATAATACTTTTTTTTATAACATTTAATATAATATTTTTTAGTGAAAAAATTTTAATTATATATTATATCAATTTTACAAAACTTTCCATACTTTGTACGCAAGTGTTTGCTCATTATTTAGATACTTGATTGATATTAGACTGTTAGAACCTGAGAAATTTGATTTATTTGTGTGAGTAGATTAGCTTCATCATTTCGCCACAATGCGGCGCAAGTGTTTCAGTGTTTGTAAATCGATTAATTTTTCATTTGTGAAAAAAAACTAATTGAGAGAATTTTGTTTTAAATTTTTACAATTGTATCTCTAAAATTAAATTCTCAACTTTCTTTCTGCATTCCAAAAACAACACATGTAAGTCACGTTCTGATTGTTTTTCTTTGACCGTCACTTGTTTAATAGTCGTAATTGTAAACGGCCATATCATAAAAATTACTCAAAAATTTGAATATTTTATAGACATATAAAGACTTTGTTCAATTTTCCGTTTTATTGCTTTCCTTTTGTAAACTAAACTGTAAGCTTTCCTAACTTCGTATAAACCAAGTAACTTTTCGTACTTTCGTAAAACTTTTATATTGACCAATATGAAAGCTTAGTCCAAAACTCAGGGCAATATTTTTTATGTGGAGAAAAATGCACGAATCGTTTTTAAAAATACACTTTATGAATTTTTACACTTTTTATCAGATTTTTCAGTTTCGATGTTTATAACAGCATTCCAACATTTTATAATTTACTGAGTAATAAAACAATGGAAAGACTAACTTTCATATAAAAAAAAAGTTGCTCTTAGAATATGGACTTCTTGAATTATCTTTAAAATTGAAGAGAAAAAATAAAGAAATCAAAAGTTCTTTAGGTCATACCATTAAAACCATTGTTTCTTCACTGTTTCAATCTATCAGAGCTTGGTTATAATATAATTTGTTACACTTTATAAATAATACACACTTTTTTGTAGAAAATAAACATAATGTTGAATTATGTTATTAGGGTACCATCTTATTTATTTGCTGTACGCTTGGCATTAAACTTATTGCATATATTTAATAAAATGTACAACCCTTAAAAGGTAAATCTTAATAAAAATCATACACCTCGAGAACCATGTACACTAAGACTCGGATAAAATGTCCTCCAATGTTTTGTCATCGTGCAGTGGCGAATGTCCTAATGTAGGATCACTTTCTAGAAATTCTCTAAGTTCTGACTCTAAGTCTGGAACCGCAGACGTCTCTGATGTGCTCAATAAAGACGGAGGTGTCTGACTGTGCGTCATACCGATTTGTATTTGAATAGGCGGTTGATTCGTATTCACAATATTGATCGGTTGATTTTGTTGACTTGTTGGACTGAGCAAGTTAGTGTTTTGAATTGGTGACGGATCCGGCAACAGGTTCGACGAAACTTGATTGCTGTTAGTTTGCGACAAGAGATTATTTTCCGCGACAATGGTGGGATTATGCGTGATCGGTTCCACTTCCATAGGTTCTGGTCCACCAAGAGGTGCTATGCCCATAGCTCTTCGCAAACCATCAACAGGAGCGATAGCTGAAGGAGGAAGCTTCTTCGCTATCTCTGTTAAATTATCCGTAATTTTGTCGGCTATCACCACTTCTGCCTCCGATGGTTTAGGAACATTGGACAAGTGAGCAGGCGGTGGAGCCGAGAGCCGTTCATGCTGCACTTGCTTCAAACGGCCTAACATTTGCGACGTATCGTCCAATCGACTCTGTAAAGCTGCGCGTTCCTCGTTCAGCTTCAATTCCTCTTCTGGAAAAGAAAACAAGTAAAGTTAAGACTGCTATTACAAGTAGTTGTTACTACAGATACTAGAATTCTTTTGAATATAATTACCCATATTTTCCAAAAAATGAACATCAATTCCTAATTCTGATAGCGTTTTCAATTGATCGATGTCAACTTTTACTCCGTCCATAGCTGGAATATTGCGATTAACATCTTGCATAGGTTTCTCTAACAAATGCTTTATCTTCTCTTCTTCCTCTTTGAGTCTTCGTTTTTCTTCGAGGAACTTCTTAGTCTTTCTGTGATCTCCTCCTGTCAGAATATCCAACAGATCGTCGACCATAGTTAACGTATAATCACAGTCTTTAGCAAAGTCTAATATGGATTCTGCGTATTGTACAGCAGTTTCATCGCCGTATGTCTGATACACCAAGTCTGTTTCCTCCTTCGTGAGATTAGCGAATGTAGAATCGTAACTTGGGGCGTAAGAACCAAAGGCACCGTAATACAAAGGTTTTACTGGTTTCGACATGTTTCTCCTATCTTCTCGGAATCCTGCTAACGCTCCTGTACCGTGATTCAATTTACCTATAAGCTGCACCAACGAGACTGGTCTTTGATTAGTTCCAGGAATTACGCCGTCTCCCGGTACTATGATCTGCAAACTAGTAGTCCCATCTTTCTTTTGTCTAAGGAAACCCATTTTAGAATTCAACCTTTTCAACGTCAACTTATCCGATGCCGCTTTCGCGGCTCCTCGAGCTTGTTTTAAGATTTCCTCTGGCGTCATATCATCCGGAATGGCTTCAAATTTACCTAAATTTGCTAATCTCATTTTCCTCTGGTTCTCTTTTCTAAGTTCTTCTGCCTCTTCGTTACGTTCTTCCTGTTCCCGTTCCCGTTCGATTTGCTCCTCTGTTACTGGAACGTCTGGATTATTAAGATCTTCCGTACCTAATTCAAAACCAAGTTCTTCTTTCGATATGTCCTGCATATAAGTTAATACAGGTCTTAATTGGCGAAGCTTTTCTGGTGTAACCATTTTTAAGCCAACGGGCAACAATTTTTTTGCTGCCTTGTAATAAATAGTATCTGGATGATTGTATGTGGTAGCGTTATCACACATTAATTTGAAGTCTTCTACAAATTCATTTAAATTTTGATAGCTGTTATCGTCTATTTTCTGCTTTATGGTACTGAAATCCATAGGATTAGTAATGATCTGAGAGTATCCAGGTGCAATGCTATCTGTAACTGGCCAAGCAAAGAATTGTTGTGGATCACGTTTCTCCATTGATCTAAGAAGATGTTCCAATAATCGTTGAAGAGGTGTACGCTCGGCAATTTTCCTAAGCACGCAAGTTCTAGGTTCCCGATGTGGCGAAAGAGAACTAATATTATGGCTAGTGACACCGACTCTGTGTTCTCCAGTAGACGGTGGTCTCGGTGGTAATAACTGATGATTAGGAATCTTTTTAGGGATTTCGGTCAAACTTTCATCAGCATCTCCAACCGATTCCTGACTGGATTCCTCTCTTCTCCTCTTTTTATCCTTATGATGATGTTTATGTCTCTTATCCTTCTTTTTCTTCTTCTTTTTAAGTTTCTTGTGTCCCACATATCTGTCGTATTCAGATTCCTGCGTCACAGAACAATTGAGACCCAACTGTTGTTGGTAGACACCCAAATGTTGGGACAGCATTGCTGCCTGACTTGGGGATTCGTATTCAGGTGTCCCACTACTACCCCCAACCTTTAAAATTAATTTCAAGGTAGGGGGTTTATCCGTGGTTGTATAGTAGCCTTCTGTTAAAGAAAAAAAAAGAATATTATTTATAACAAATTAAATATAATCTTACGTATAATATGCATGTTAAATATATATGAAGACATGAGAGCATAAAGCTGTAAATAACAACTAGTGCATGCAACAAAAATGTCTTGCAGAAAATTATACAAGGGTGCAGAATAAGAGCATACATAATAGCGTTGTAACAATAAATAAGTAAATATGGTGGCAAATATTACATTGCATAACCTTGCAAAATTATAAAGAAGTGTAATTCTGAATTAATAAAAATCTACAGGGTATTAACAGAAAGGTAGAAAGAAATGTTGATAATGATAATGATGATGATGATGATGGTGATGATGATAATGATGATGATGATGATGATAATGATGATGATGATTATAATTATGTTATGATTATGACGATGATGATGATGATAATATTTATAATAATAACAATAACAATAAAGATGATTTTATAACAAGACAATGACCTTGTTTTCACATTCAACAAACTGGAAGCGAGATGGAAGTAGCTTGACTTAAATTAAATAAACCTTGATAGAAGTATGCAATAAAATAATTACTATTGTATGAATCAGTTGAATCTGCAGGAATAATCAAGGTAGGAACAACTTTTGAAATTGAAAATACCTCGTAAAGCAAAAGCATATGGCCTTTCTGATGCCATAATACATAACAGCCAGGGTACTAAGTGATTGAAGTGCAACAATTTAACAGTATCTGAGGAAAATACCCACGAGCTTTTATAGTAAAGGCAATAAAAAATTTGTCTCGTGAAAGTTCTTGTTGCACTTCAACTGATTTTAATAGACAAAAAAAAACTAAAAGGGTTTGGGATATCCGAATAATTTTGGAAGCACAGCTAGTTTCGTGCAACCAGTCCATGTCCGTTGTTACACGTCACTTACTTCCACGTTGCACCTGTTGCTGTGGAACCTTCGTTTATACTTTTGAATCCACCTCACTTCTACTCCAACCTCACTCTCAGTTTGTCCGTGGTGAAAACGTAGTCAAAATTCCTGTGCATTATTAAACTATGAGTACAAAAAGGATTCCAATGAAAATGTTCAAGAACTTCAAGCAAATAAGATCCTTGTACTCTTTCAAGCTCTATATGTCGACTACTACATTTTTATTTGTAGATAATCTTTTCATTTGAATCCTCGTGTGATTGATACAAATGTCGACACCATGGTATTACATTCAGCGAGATATTCCAATAATGTGAAAATTGAGCAGTAATAACGAATGGAGAAACATTAAATCAAATAAAACGATGTGAAAACGTAACATTTGAGAAAGCAGACACCCGGATTGCTGCTGAGAGCTGAGAAAAGAAGTTTCAAAATACCAAACGTAATGAAAACATCTGATAACGTAGCGACGAGCTGTCAACGCGAGCATGATTCGATTCACCGAGATAAAAACAAATACATATTGCGTTGGTGCGATAGTCGGAATGATTGGACGCGCATTGAGTATTTTGTTGCAAACACAGTGTGCAGCATGATGATACTATCGAAAACGCGGGACACAACGCGGCGGCCTGCGATGCCAAGATGATATTAAGGGACAATTAAAAAGTAACCAGGAATAACGATAAGATGATCGAGATAAACCAGATTCAGCCCCGGTTCTCACCTTCGTGCCTTTCGCGCTTGTGCTTTTTATGCTTCTTCGAGCCCATGGTTTGCACGTCGGCCCACAGCCTGATAGAATATTCTAACGATAAATACAGTAAACACTACGTTGTAAACCAGCACGGAACGCGGTTTGCGAGAGTACCGCGCTCCGTTACGTACGTAGACAATACGACGGCAGCCATTGAAGACGTCACACAACTCCAAGCCGTTATGGTGGATACAGGTCTTTCGTTTTCCCCAACCCACCGTTTCGTTTACTTGCCAGCTGCACTGTCATGGCGGCGCGTCGTTCGAGGAAGCGCGCGTTACAAATCCGGTCGAATATCAATTCATCACACACTTTCTACTCGCAGTGAAAGATTGAAAAGTTGATTTCAACACTTCCCAACATACTCTACTTGTAATATCCAACAGGTATCAAATCTTTCTTCCATATCGACAAATTAATTACAAAAACTCTGACTACCTACTTGAACATCGTACCTGACACGTTTCGAGATGTGAAATACGTTCGAAATCACACGGTTTAAATTTTAACCATTTGTTTACGCCTGTCTCTAATTTTTATCCTATTTATAATTCAAATTTAAAACGTACTATACCGTTTTGAACAGACACACGCGTGCGCAGGCACGCACACACATGCCGCATCAAAACTAAACTGATTAAAAAGAAAAAGCATTCGATGTCGAATCTACTTGATTGATTTCCTGCAACTAATGGCAAGAGAACAATGGAAATTGATGCAACGAGAAAACTCAGTCATTTTATAGTAAATCGGATTTCACGGTCTGTACGATGACACTGAATACAGTATAATTACACTGAAAAAGTCGTCCGTTTCAAGGATTAGAAATTACGTTTGTTAAAACAAAATCTTACGCTTTGTCTATACCTGCGCAACGAGGCATTGTGTATGGAGCTTTATAGGCGAAAGGCGCTTCCTAACCTACAAAAGACGCTTGAAGTATGCAGTAGCACTTACCGTACACGGAGAAACAAAACACTCGACCGTATTCACAGGCACGCTTTGCTGTACAAGATTCCGTCTTACTAAACGAGCGTACACTACGCTGAATTTTTATTGAAATATCCAACAACTTACCGCGGCGTCGACGAACCCAGTCGCGATGCGATTAAAGGGGCAAACGATCAGCTGTTTCGGCAAAACCACGAACGGAACAGAGAGAGAAAAAAAAGAGAAGCTTGTTTTCTTGGTGGCTTTTAGAAGGAAATTCACACACAACGCAGATGTGTCGTCCTCCCTGCGTTCTACCGTGCCTTGAACACTAAGATACATTGACCAGTCAATTCCTGTTTGTGCCTCCCTTCGAATCTCTCATACTCGATCGGAATACACCGAACGTGGGCTTGTCGACTTTAAAAAAACAAGGACCGGAAAATTGCGACGGTCCTTATCGATTTTTGGTTACTTTTACTATTTTTACGTTTTTTAACTTTACTTCATATTTTTATTTGTCATAAAACGTCTACGTTGTTTGACTTTAACACTTTTCAGTATTTGTCGAGTTAAGGGTGCGACTGGACGTTCCAATGAACAGTTAAGACACTTGAATTTGCTGCATGTTTGAAAACACATATGTCGACAACGAAATGCATATATATATATATATATATATATATATACATACACATATGTATATGCACACACATACATATATATATGTATGTGTAAATTGTCAAGCTGAACAAAAGCAACGATCGTGACAATGGATTTACATTACCAATGGAACACGAAAATACGCGAAAGCCAAGGACTTGACAGGTTCTGGCTTTAGCTTTAGCTTTTGCATTAAAGTGGCGTACTCCGCCAACGAGATCTTCATGCATTTGAAATGCTAATGCGATTTTTCTTCCAACTAAAACGCTTTATGAACTATATCGGTACGATGCTGAATTCAAAGTTGTTAATATCCAAGTACTTGTTACGAGCTGCCTACATTTTACAGCTTTAAATTTAAAGTCATAAGTCGCGTGCTAATTACAGAGGAAAAGATTTGTAATTGCAGAAAAGAAGATGTACGTATGTAAAGCACATCTTTAACTACACTTGTACTTATTCGTACTGACCGTTATGAAGAAACGAGCTTTGGTAGCTTAGCCAAAAAAGCAGAACGTTTGTTACACATCGACTATTGTATAATCTCAAAAGAGTTTCTTCCTATTGTCGATAGTGAAATGAATTTCCGAGACTTTGGATCGAATTCTCGCGATATGCAAAACTTTTAAAACCTACATGGCTCTTCAACGTCATTTTTACTGTTTCAAAGAACTTTTATAATTGTTGAATTATCGCTAAATTGAGATAATATTTCAATGGGTAATTAAATCGTACGACAGGAAAGAAGGCCAAATTACGTTCGATGAAAACTCAGCAATTTAAAATAAATAGATGCTTACATTTTCGTAATTTGCCTTTGTTCGACAAGTGACGATTGTCTGTATATTGTCCAACCCTTTGGCAAGGACTCGAGATGAAATGCAATATACACGAAGTGGAATTTTCTCGAAGGAAAGTTTTCTGTTTCCTGCTGCCACCTAGAACAGGATACAGGCAACCGATGAAGCTGTGCGATTATACACCACTCGTGGACGAAAATATAGCAATTCGCAGGTACACTGCGTTGCAACTGTGTTATCACCGTGGCACAGCAGCGTAACCCTGAAATACGAGACACACATGCGTGTAATATTTTACATACATGGTATAACGCATTCACACGACTCGTAGAATCATACATGTATACGCACATGCACATGTACCTCTGAATAATCAGATTTTTGGCAAAATTGATACATCATGATTGCTTCTTTGACTATCGATCAGATAAAGAGAAATAATTGAAAATCACGCATTTAAGTATTCCGAGACGCACTTAAAGAGATTCTACGATAATCAATACTTTGGCGTCAACGTCCCTTTCAGTTTTCCTGCTGTGAAACCATGGCTGCGTATTCATTTTACATTGTAAATATGCATGTAAAGAGCACACGAAGCTGGCTCGTTTTCATCAAAGATACTGATACAAGTTACGAAGGGGTACAAGATACTGGGGATTTTGACGAAGCGCGAAATTGGCGAGGGAGGATGGTAGTAGCACATCATAGTACAGTATATAGTTACGGTCCTGGAGAAAGTCGGTATGGAGGGAGTGTGGATGCATGCATACGCGTGTTCACGTATCGTCCACGACAATAATTCCATGATTCATTGCGCACATTTTGTTAAAAGTTTCGAGTATATCGCAATTAGTAGAACAAACTGTTTTCACAGTTGTACGTTGCAGATTAATAATTTTGTTTGAAATTAGTTATGTTTCAATTAATTTAATTCCGGCAGTTCACCGAGGAAATGTAATTCAGGGAAAGACAATTTTGGAGCACAGCCAAAAAACGGGATTCCATTTTTATCACGTTTAAATGTTCTGAAAATACTTGGAAGACACCCAGCAGTTTTTTAAACATTTGTTAAGCTTATAGTAACTCAGATCATACATACTCTTATTTTTACTATTTTTGCTTTTTATTTACTCTTAATCTGATCCGGATGGGTCTTTAGCGACATATTGTTACTTACCGCTCTGGATATTGATTCAGACTACGTAATTATAGAACCAGTTGTGCTTCAAACTGTACATATGTATGTAAATTGATCGAAACAAACCTTTGTTTCCAAATTTTGCTCATGTACGTGCAATTTCATTTAGAAATTTCGACAGGTCGATTTGATATTTGATAATTTGTAATTAAAATATGTATATATGAGCTTTTTGACATAAAAAGGGATAAATGTTAAAGACTAAAGATCACATTGAAGACCAATTAACAGAAATTTCAGCAACAATCCATCTAGTTTGCCAGTGAAAAGAAGAAATTAACGTGTCAATATCTTTCAGGCTTTCAGTATCGTGGCAACGTGACCGTTCCTCCTACCAATCGTTCGATAACAGCCAATGGCGGATCACAGCGGGTAGTTTGACGATTGGTACAGCCCTGGTGAAATGCACGTACACGTGGGTGCCTTGGTCGTGGTCGTGGCGCCCATGCTCAACAGCCGTAGCCGGCAGAAGCGTGTATCGAAGGGTTCCATGATTCTCTGCATACACGCGTGTATCTACATACGTGTGAATACCGTGCACACACATCTATAAAACGTAGTCGATCAGACTAGAGTTGACGAGTAGTATCAGTATCAGTATCCTAAACGCAGCAGGGTGGTCATTGCTCATGCGGAACTGGCAAAAGGACAACGACAAAAATACACGTAGAGAGAAAGAGAGAAAGAGATACACGTGGGCTTGTTGCAGCAATTGAGAGTTAGTAGCGTGGAGAAGAGGTTGGCGATCTGTGTTATCACTTTATCGCATGGAACACGCGTCGCACGCTTGTCTGGATTTCGGCAACAAGCGAGCGAACGAAACGTGAGAGGCACGAGACGGGAGGCACGACTCCAGAGCGTGCACACATGTACATACATAACATACGTGCCTAGAGGTGGGCGCGATAAAGACATTCGATAAAGAACACACGACACCACGCTTCGGTGTTGTGTAGTTTCCGTTTCTTTCCCGCTTACGATCATTCGTAGTTGCTACGTTCTCCCTTCCCTTCGTTCACGCTCTTTCATTGTCCCTCTTGCATGCTCTCTGTCTGACCGTCTGTTTGTGCCTCGTGGTGTGTTGCCGATGGTACACAGTCACAGTACGGCCAGCAGAAGCCTGTAACATAGCACCGGCGAATGGAGAACGCGTTCGCCAATCGTTGTAAACGAAAGTGCGGGTGTTTCGTCGTTAAGCAGCATCCCCGCAGTTAACTTATCGGCGCGGTTCGCGTTAATCGAGAACAAACGGTGTGCGCGTCGAGCAACCGAAGCTCGAGCAAAGTGTTGTGTCTGGTGGTGGTTGCGTTGATAGCAAAGATCGAGGATAGCAAAGAATGGAGCGGTTTCGAGTCACACCGGCCAATAATACGTCGCAGTATGCGCCACAGCAGCAGCAACCATCGCTCGACTATGGTAAGTGGTTGTTTATTTATTTTTTTTTTTTTTTATATATACACGTGGATCAAGAGGTTAAACGTACGTACAAACGAGCGCAAGAGTGCAGCCTTATTTACGATCACGCTGACGCACACGCGTCGCGTTATTCAACAGAAATTTTTGCAGACCTGTACACGCGTAAATGTAAATCGGCTATCTGCTTGAGACGTATAATTTACACTCTCTTCTCTCTCCTCCAGCAGATTCTGTGTAGATCTTACAAGATCACGTTAAGTAACTACAAGCTTGCACGAAAGAGCGAACGTTTTCTATTTTAACGGGATTAGAAATATATCTGTTAAAACGTTGAGCAGAGCTCCACTCTATTAAAGGTTTACGCCTCAAGGTCGATCGATCTTCACGGACGGTCACCGCCAGAAATTTCCGAGTAAAACGATTATTTAACGAGAACAGTCTTCCTTTCCCTTTATTTTTCATCGAAGCCTCCATCGAGAGGAAAAAAGTCCGAGAGATCACACCTACCTACACATTACTTTTGATCAAAATTATACCTCGTAGATTACGTGGAATTATACTCCAGTTTGAAAGAAACATTGGCTCCAAAAAAAAAAGAAGAAAAAAAGAAAAAAAAAAAAACAGTCAGGATGTATACGTACGTACTTTGTTATCACTCGCGTTGATCTAGAGAATAGTCGAGCAAATATGAAGTAACTCGATTATCGACCGTAACAACAAGTTACGCATTCACGCAACGCAGCACCGATACCGATATCGGTTTGGAGTGAAGCGAGTCTGTTCAACGTCGGGTATCGGTCGTGGTAGGCGTGAGCGCGTTACACCGGCTGGGACAATGGACAAGGCTAAGTTTAAATTCTAAATGCATATGTGCATAGTAGCACGGCGTGGCGTAACGTTACCGATTTCCAGACGTGTTTTCACGCTAACTGGGCTTACCTTTGCGGCTTCGTTCCGTTTACTTCGGTCAGACGGTCTACCTAGTCGTCCAGCGTTGTTCAGCTTTCGCGGCGGAATCGTGATTCGGCCGCGTGTCATCCAGCTATCGATCGATCAGCCGCTTAATAACTCTGCGCGTCCACTCAGTTTCGTGAGTCAGCGCGCTTCACTCGAGACCGATCGTCTCGTTGCAACCAGCAACAAGAAAAAGATCCAAGCAGCGCTGGACCTTGGCGTTTTAGGTACACACGCGCCTCGTCTATTTTCGTTTCGGACGTTTCCCAGAGGCGTGGTCGTCTCGAATAGTCGATATCCAGGATCGCGGTGGATTTGCATAAGAAATTGGACGTTTGGCCGAGTCGGCGAGCTCTATTACGTATCGCCGAGCTAAAAAGGGGATGGTTTTTCGTGACTCGTTTATCCTTGATTCGAGACGGCCACGCGCTCGTTCCCTCTACAGAGATCAACCATACTATGCATGTACACACATGTGTCCGTAGATCGAGTTCTCTCGCACGCGTTTCTTTCGCGAGAATGTTTCTTTTTTTTTTTTTTTTTCTTCTTCCGTTGTCGAGAAGACTGGCGTCGCGTCGCGTCGCGTCGCGTCGCGTCGATGAACTGCGGAAGAACGACGGAAATACATGTAGCTGGCTATTGTCGAGCGATATCCAGAGCGGCGGCTCCGAAAATAAAATATCGAACGTAACGCCGCAATTGTCAAGGTTGGCCACCTTGGTTTTTTACCCGAGTAAAAGACCAGTAAAAGAGGCGAGATTTGCTTATCGAGTGTGTGTTTCTCAGTGTCTCTCAGCACCGTTAGACCCGGTAGAGAAAGAAGAGAAAGAAGAAACCCTAACGAGGAGCGTTACATAAACGTGATCGCTCCGATTCGATTTCGAATCGCCGCGCTGCACGGCGTAACCTGTTTAATAGCTCGCCTCGTGTCTCCAGACAAATTACCGTTGCGTAATCCCCGTAAACTGTACCGTGATAACGAGAGCAGTTGTGTAATTGTTAATCTCGTTCCTTTAACACAACGTACCTCCGGATCCTCGAGGTAATTAAACGGTATCGCGCTTAATAAATCACGCTCAACAGCTTGCCAGTCGGAGTCTCGTCAGTTGGATATGCCGTAACTACCGTTGTTCGATATCTACTCTGTGTGTCGAGTCTGTTAAAACATTATTAGTATGTCACTATCAGTACCGCCGGTACGCCACCATCTTCTTCTTTCGTCCGAGAGAAGGTTTCCTCCATCGACGACACACGATCGAGGCAGAGATAATTCTTTCTCCTTGGACGATCGTCGCATGAGAACCACTCGTAGTCCTTCTCGCCAGTCGAAGGTTCAAGTTGGTCGGACGAGAAACCCAACGGTTTGTGGCGGGGTAAAAGGGGCAGCTGCATCCCTGCTACAAAAGCCGAGGCAGCAAGGGGTCGATAATCATGCAACTCCACTCTACACGTTGTATTTCGCCGCACACAGTCGTTCGCGACCCGTGCACGTGGTCGATTTGCGCACCTATCTCTCTCTCCTCCCTCGATCAACCGACTTCCCCTTCCTTTTCCTTCTTTCTCTTTCTTTTCCTTCCGTGAGGCACATTGTCGATCAATCTCATGGTGTGAGAGAACCACGTATGACCACCTAACGCGCGACATAGTTCCCGCCCGCGGCGTCTAACAAATGCGTTCGCATTTGTCCAAATTATCGTACGTATTTCATCGTATCGACAGAGCGAACTCGTTCTCGAAGAGAAACGACGAATAGAGCGGTAGAGTATACAGCGATGCGCTACATCCTTTTTCCCCCCTCTGCTCGTAGATTTACCAAGTAGAGACGTTGGCGTCTTTTTCTCCAAGTAGACGCGAACGTGTCTACCCCTTTTTTTTTTTTGGAACCGAGTCGCGCAGTTAATTTCAAGGCGGGCTACTTGGCACGAGATCGAGCACAAATCGCAGTTTGCTACCTTTCAAACTTGCAGTTGCAAGAATCTCCAATCGAATTAAATCGAATCGAGGGAGAAACGTGTATCTGTATCGTGCATCTGTACGATGTACGTGCAAACTGTAGATTACTGTAAAATACCAGGATATTCATCATCATCATTTTTCTGCGTTTTGTTCTCTTCGTAGCTATGTATCTGTACGTCGCGTCGTGTTTTAGGCAAATAGAAACAGTTTCGTGCGATATATCGCGTCTCTCGTCGAGGTGTCGTCGCGCGATGAAACGTGGCGCCCTCGGCCACAAAAGAAACTAGAGCGCGTGCCTTTATGAGCCACCAGGGGTAGAACCCCTTTTTCTAGCTCTGCTTCTTTACCGGTCTACCTAATCTAGAGGACACTCTTGTCCGAATCCCTATTCGAAAACGATTCTCTTCTACTGTTAAAAACTCCTACTGTTGCAAGGGGGTTGCTTGCATCGATCGTGTTCAAACTCTTTCATTCGTAATGAACAGGAATGTTTAGTTGAACCAATTGCACTTTCTTTTCGGGCAAATCAATCAATCGTCGCGTTGACGGTGAGGTTGACTCAACGCTCTCAAAGTTCATTAACCTCGTCTCCTTAACCTCCGGACACACGTTCAATCACGCGTGTAATTGCGAATCGAAAGCCCAACATCGATGCCCCAAAGGACAAACGGCTTTTCAGCCGCGTGTTTCACAATAATCGATTAATTGCAAGTTTGCTCGTGAATCGAGTCGAGTCGATGCGGTTCGATTAGAACGCGACGCCGTCTATTTGCCGCAGTCCTCTAACCTCTGGAATTTACCGCTTAATAATTAAGCCTTCGTTCAACTTTACGTTGGCCAAATTTCGTTGCACTAAATTTGCATGTTTCTCTGCTGTATATATCCCGCTACGTGTAACGTTTTCATCTCCAGTTTACACCAACGTTGGATTACACTTTATCGTAACGAGCTTAAAGCAGAAATACCCCTGTTACGAAGCACCAGCGAAATAGATATCTTTTGGATGAAGAGCTTTAATCCCTTTGCGCTCGACTGTCCCCCGCAATGGGACATTCACACTTAAATTTAGCTAAAATTGTAAAATTTTTTTTGTACATTATAAAATCGATATGATATAACGACGTAAGAATAAGAATAATAAAGAGTAACATCTTACTGACCCTTACGAAAGTTTATAAAATGGCGAAGAGAATTTTTCAAGAGATTGAAAATTATGACAAGGCTTTAAACAAGGTCCTATATCAAAGAGACACAGTCAACAAAATTTCGTGCTGAAATTTACAATAGGATGATCATTTCCAACGCCGTATCATTTTACTTGAAGTGATACTTCACTCACGTATTTCGTAAATAAATTGCAAGAAATATTTTGCGAGGGCAAAGAGTTAATTCAACATGCGTTGGCATTTCGTTGCATCAAACTTGCATATTTTTCTGCCACATCCCTCTACGTGTAACATTGTTTCTCATCTCCATTTTATATCAAGGTTGGATTACCCTTTATCGTACAAGACGAGCTTAGAGCAGAAATATACTCCTGTCGCGAAGCACCAATGAAATAGATGTCGTTTCGCAAGAGAGAAAAGTAACGCGACGGATATAGCTGGACAGGTGGATGGAAATAGAAATATTTAGGGATATTCTCGTCGGCTCGCGTCGTTAGATTCCAGCCGATCGCGACACATTTTGCTCTTGATCGTCTCATCGACCATCGACCGTCGAGGTACGTTTTTACGACTTTCTTCTTCGAGTAGATGGAGCAGAGAACGGTGCCTCGAGGCATTGCGCCGGTCTCGCACGCGATTAACAGCCGCTCCTCGGGAAGAAAGAACGGCGAGAAGAAGAGACGTCGCGTCGCGGCGGTGAAAGAAGAAGAAGAAGAAGAAGAAGAAGAAGAAGAAGAAGAAGAAGAAGAAGGGGAGGAAAGGAAGTGAACTAGCAACTAGAAGAAAACCCTCCGCTACGTCTGCACAAATGAGGCACGTTTTAACAGACCTTTCTCTTTCAGATCGCAGGTGGCATTGTGCATCCACGTGCGTTCGCGCTTGTCCGCGATGTATTATTCACAGAGCGCTGTACACAGGTTTTTGCAACTACGTGTACGACTAATACGGAGCGACGCGCCGTATTATGGAGACGTTCAGACATTTCGCCAGCCGTGGCAGCGTGCCAGAGGCCAGAGCTCACAGAGAATTCGGACCATCGTCCAGTCCACCGTCCATGTGTTTATCAACAGTGAATTATGTCAACGTGGAGCGGCCGAGCATCCGCTAACGTCGAGGCGAACTCGTGATCTCGCCTTTCCAGCGTACCTCCTAACCGAACCAACCTTTATCCAGTCGTGGAAACGCTGTTTTCAGACTATTTTCAGCCTCTCTTCCGAATCGAGTTCTCCCTTTCGTCGTCGTTCGTCTCTCTTTCCGCAGTCTCTCCGGAATACTTGGGGAAACTGTGCAACGCCATTGTCAGCTTGCAAATTCCACGGAGGATTCTCTTGGGTTTTAATTCATCGCTGGTCCCTTGCCAGCCCACTCCCCGGTTAACCAGACCGGCAGGGGAAAGCCAAAGTTTTCTACGCGATCGTACCTATTAGCAAATTCGAGGACAAAGGCGAAACAATTGAAAATTAGTATAGTTGGATCACGATTCGCTCCGATCGAAATCTACTTGAGATCAGCGTTTAGCGAAGCTAGCGAGTGATATCTTCGAAACGAAGGAGAAAAAGATATTAGGCGTACCCATTTTGTTAAGTCATCGATTTTGACTTTTCACTTTGGTCATTCAGTTCTGCATTGAGAGAACGTTTACACACGAGAGAACGTTTTTCTTTATATTCTCCACGGAGGCATCCTATTAGCTAATTATCGCAAAGAGTTTAACATTGTCTCACTACCCTACTCGTAATTGCTTTTCATTTCTTTCACGCGGAATTTAGCGCAACAGAAACAATGGAAGAGGAAAATTTGCGATACCTATGGAAATAAGTGTTGAAGGTCAACAAATGTCGGCTAATGATTATGACCTGCCTGACTGACCGCGAACTGAACGACCAGTTAAATTTGACGATGACGCCTTCAAATCTCTAGTGGAATCTAAAGTACACAAGGTTAAATATACAGAAACTGCGCAAAGGCACCCTACGTGAAATCGGCAGGATACATAGACCCAAGGAATATGGGTTTAAACCAACTATCCAAGACCAACAAAGATGTTCGACGAACAGTTGGCAGTTCATTGTTCATCAGATTGCGTACAGATCCATTTCTAACCCAAAAGGATCGTCACCGGAGACGAGAAATGGATCTTTCCCGACAACTTTACGGCTTTCCAGACAATGGCTGTCTTTAAACTAGACACTAAAATCGTACCTAAACTCTGAGAAAAGGACGTATTATCGTTTTATCGTGCGTCTGGTGGGATCGTAGTGGCATGGAACTCATTTCGCGTTATTGAAACCTGGAGAAACAGTCACTGTAGACTTGTGTTGCCAACAATCACAACGACTGCATTCCAGATTGTTAGGAAAAAAGGGCAGTTTTAGGCAGATAAAAAGTGTGTCACTCCAGCAAACGTAAAATAATTGATTACTTACTAATTGGGTTTTTCAAAGTTATCAGTTGGCAGAGGCAACTTGCTTTCCGACAAACCTCCTCCATTCGCGGAACCTCCGTTCTCGGAGGGAATTCTCAAGCGTTTACACGGCCTGTATTGAAACCTCGAGGTAACTCTGGTTTTCTAAAGATCTGAAGCGTAACAGCGCTGGCGGGTCGCGTTATTTTCCTTTGGAAATGCCATGTATCCGGCGCGGCGCAACGTTCGTTTATTTAGTCACACAGTGGATCATTTCGAGGAATCCCGACGTTGGCAAGTTGACGAGCACTTTCTTTGTTACTCTCGCAGCTTTCCGTCGGGAAATTGTCGAAAAACTTTGGGCAGACTTTTGGCTCTCGACGATCGTGGTGTGTCTTGCTCTTGCTCGGATTTGGGTTGCCTTTTCACCAGAGACGGTCGCGAGAAATTTTTATCGTCCCTTTATCCCGCCGTCGATGGAAAGATTCGAATGGCAGATAGCGTCGACCTTCTCGGTTATTTAAAGAAACACCGCATGTCGCGACGTATATATTTTCTTTTCTTTTTTTTTTTTTCTTTCTTTTCTAACAACCTTCCTTCCGCTTTATCTCGCCGTTTCCCCACCCTCTGATTCGGCAAATGTTTTTTGTCAAGCCGCAAAAGCTCATGCTTTCGACTCGATCGCAAGTCGAACGTGCTTATCGATCGTCGGTTGAATCGGCAACCTCCAAATATCTGCGAGTGCCGCACACTTGACACCAATCTCTTTTCCTCTCCCATTTCCCCCCTTTCACAGTTCCTCTTTCACTTCTCTTCCGCTCTCCCTGCCACACGCTCCCCCTCCCCCCGTTTCTGGTACACGCTCGTTCCTTTATACCGGCTGCGTTCTATTTTTGCCCAACTTGTGTATTCCCTTCGCGCTCCACACATCGTAATCATTGTTCGGCGCGCGCGACTCGACACACGCGACACGTGTGTGGATCTTTCTGCTCCAAGCCGTGTGGAAGTTCCTGCTCGCACGTGGCTCCGTTTCTCTCTTTCTCGAGAGCTCTCGCGCCACTATCGTCTCGTATTTAACAGTTTATTATCTCGATAAACTCGTGGAAACGCGGAGAAACGAGAGCGATATTTCATCTCGCTCCGTAGCAAGCTCCGTATAAAACGACGTCACGATAGTTCTCGTAAAATCGACCACAGCTGCTGGCCGTGCTTTCTCCACTTGTTCGCTCGTATCGGTCCGCTCACCCCCTTGGATATATTTTCGAGCTTACGTCGGGAGATTTCGAGAAAAGCGGAAGATCGCCGCCGGTCGTGATTCGGATATCGGTGTAATCGGATTGGCAAAAGTTCGAACAAGTTCGTGCCGATTTTTAAGGGAAATTCAAAGACAGTATCTTTACGCGTCTAAATACAGGCTGTTTCGTAACTTGTGGGACCCACATCGGGAGCTGATTGTACGCCTAAAAATAATGAAAAGAAAAATGTCCTATCTGTCTTCGTTTATGAGATATAATTTTACCATGAATTTTATAAACAGAGCAAACTCTGGTAAGCTAGTTTTACCAGGGATGCTATATTCAATTTTTATAATAATCATAATTGGGGGCGAACAAATCCCACACGTTATTGTGCATTCAAGACATCAACACCAGTTTAGTTTAAACGTATGGGCAGGAATAATTGATGAATTTTTAATTGGACCTTTTTTTCTTGATGGGAAACTAACAGGCACAAAGTACGTTGATTTTTTGAGCACGCGTTTACACGAAATATTAGAGGAAGTTCCAGTCGATATTAGACTTGGTATGCGGTTTACGCATGATGGAGCTTCGCCGCGTTTTAGCCGAGTGGCTAGGCAATTTTTAAATCAACACTTTGCAAATAAATGGATCGGTCGTGGAGATCCTATTGCATGACCTGCTCGTTCTCTGGATTCGAATCCATTAGATTTTCATTTTGTGGGGACATTTAAAATCTATCGTATACGCAACATCGATTGAACATGCTGAAATACTACGAAATAGAATAGAGCAAGGNAGAGAGAGTAACCAGATGAATGACAAGACGCGTGCAGGCTTGTCTTCAAATGCAACGTGGTCATTTCGAGCATCTTTTGTAAAAATAATTAAAACAGAAAATTCATTACATAATACTCATAAACGAAGACAGATAGGGCATATATTTATATGATTTTTCTTCATTATTTTTAGGCGTACAATCAGCTCTCGAAGTGGGTCCCTCAAGTTACGAAACATTCTGTATATTTATTCGTTCAATTATACAGGGTGGGCCACCACATATTGCCATCTGGATTTTACGTCATTATTATTACGCGTAGCGAAAAATGTTTCAGACGAAGTCGAATGGTTTCGAGAGAGGCATATTTTGATGATACTGGTTTTCTTGTAGGTGGACATCTGAATGTCATTAACGTTTTTTTTAAAAATGGAATCATATATCTTTTATTGCATCGGTTGATGCACCTTGACATTCTTTACAAAAAAAGTATTAATAACCTATTTATGTTAAAAGGTCATTAGTTTAGGAGATATTTCAATTTCAATGTTGCTAGGAAGTAAGGTGTACGCTGAGCCTCCGACTACAATGGCCAATACGAGAGACCGTATCATCACTGAGAGTGTAATGAAATAACATCATGATACATTACACAATGCGAGTGAATTATTAATCTATCGATATTCAGAAAATGTCGTGATGTATAATGGTCGTCACATTGAACCTTTTCTGTAAAGTAAAGTCATTACAACATTGAAAAAGAGGTCGTGATTTCTATTCGGTGATATCGTCAGCCGACGAGTTCAAAAAGAAAGCGACGAATTATTGTACACGGTCACTCGTTATGGTCCGCGAACCAGTTGCCAGCGCAAGGGACAAATCAATTTATTTCAAAACGGCTCTTTTCCTAAAGATACGATTGAAATATGTTCTGTGCCCTTTGACGTGTACAGAAAAGCGTAATATGTCATCCAATGCCATCTAGTCAAAGTCTAGGCACGAACTTAAACTTTCCGGGCAAATCCGGAATATATCGTGTAACGTATGTCTAGTCGGTGCTGTTTCTCTTCGAGAATTCGTGACGTATCCCCGAGAATGAACGTCAATTGACACTACGGACACTAGCGGGCTACTCGGTGGAACGATCTTTCCCACAGCTATCTGCTTCGTGAAACATCCAGCCGCTGCTGCGTTAACGTCGGCTCGTTCGCCTCCAACGACTGACGAGCGAACCAACTTTGAGTCTCCGTACTCCTCGATGTTGCTCGCAACCTGCATGACTGACTTCCTCTTCCTGGATCTCTTTTCAGGTACCTGCCTCCGGTGACAACGACGATCGTTATTATCGCGAGTAACTTGACTCGGTTCGCACGGTCAAACGAAAAAGACGCGATCTTGCAATTTATCGGGCGCAATATATCGAGTATTCTCGAAGTATTCTCGAAGACGGAAACGATGAAAAGGTTGGACTGGAATGTGGCCGCGGCTCGCAAAGAGGGGTCGCAAACTCTGGAAACACCGTGCCCATTGATCCCTGACTTTTCAATTAATCGTTCTGCTCTTGATCACCCGCGCCACCGTGGAGAAGGCGGCACGCTTTGAGGCTGCGACGTTGATTATATATTTGCACGCGGGCGAACGAACGTGGGAAACGCGAATAGTCTTCGTAAACGTCCCTCTGCGTTTCGAGTTTCAGCTTGAAATCGTGCACTAGAAATGTCCCTAAAAACACGCACGTGAAAAAGCAGAAAATAAAGTTTCTTACTCAGTGTGAAAGAGAGGAACTTTTGTTTACGAGACGAAGATTTCAGCAGAAGAGTTCGTTACAGAGTCGCGTGCGTTCTCGCGTTTATCATTTAGCGAGAAAATTTCTCGGGCTTGCGTAAGACGATTGTAAACAGGACGACGATATGTGTGTGTGTGTGTGTGTGTGTGGCGTGGTACATGCGTGGCATGCAGTGGGCAAGGGAGAGAGACGTACGCGCGTACGCAACACCCAAGCGTTAACAATTATTTTATTATTGGCCCAATTACGCCGTTATTGTTTTCACACAGGCGCGGCGCGACGCGACGCGACGCGACGCGTCACTCGAAGCGGTTTGCGGCGGCTTCTGCAATCGTCAGGGTGATTCAACCGGCTGGATTTTTACATTCCTCCGAGCGTTCGTTCGGTCGCAACACGGTCACACGTTACGCGTCTGTCGTCGTAAGAAAAAAAATTTCCACCGACTGTACGTCGTTTCGTATTCTCTCGCCAATCTTCAAATGATGGAATCGTCTGTCGTCATTCGTATCTGTCGTTGCATTTATTTCTCTTCTCGAGTTTCTCTTTTCCAGTCGTAAATCGTCCGTTTCCCTTTTTTCTCTTCCTGCCAAGTCACCTGCTGGTGCACTTCCGCGTATAATCCTTGGGATTCGAAGGATCATTCTCCCACTGACGTGGATGGAAACGAACGAATGGATGATGGATCTTGCCTTGATTTTATTACACAGTAAGCCCAGTGGCTTGAATACGCGATTCTTGCTTGAAGTGTGATTCTTGCAAGAGTGTTGGAACAATGACTGATGTCGATGTTTCCTCTTTGAAGTACGCGAGAATTGAATACTGAACGATATATGTACGTACGTACGTACGTGGCAAGATGGACTGCGACTAAAGTAGTGAGTAACTTTACTTAACTGAACTGACGAACCAACTGAACTGTCGAATTCTTTCTTTTTTGCCTGCAGTGCCTGCAGGGCTTCTGCTCCTGCATTTAAAAATTCTTTGATCAATTGTGTTGTTGTTTGTTTGTTTGTTTTGTTAATTTTGTTGCAAGTGTTGCGAAGTTTACAGGAGAAGTTTCCAAAAACTTGCTGTACCTTCAACTTTTATCGTTGATGTTGTTTGCTTACCGGTAGCCTGATTTCGATCTCTAATCGACCGCTTAGACTTGGCGTGTCTGTACATAATTATCGGCTCGATACAAGTGTTTGTATAATATAATTTTAATGCGTTTCTCAAACTTACTATTTGTTGCCTGTTGAAGGATATATTTTTTTGAGGACAGAAGTAGAGGCAAGGTGAAAAAATTCCTAGAAATATTCTAAATATTTTAAATTTATAGCCCCGTATAAGGTCCAAGGTCGATTCTATCGTGTCCTCGCCGATCACGCGATTGAAAATTGAAAACCTCGTCGAGAGCTGTTCGTCCTTTTCCGCGTTTCGAGGCTTCTCTGTAATTCGTCGCTCTATCGAGAGCTCCGCTCCGAGATTACAGGTACAGCAAACTTGGAAATTCTGACAGCGGCAGCAGCAAGTCGGTGTGTCTACGGTATTGCTTCCGTGTCCAAAAGCAATTTTGGACCCGGATAGGTTGCCAGTTGCTTTTCCGTCGCGGCAGACGCGCGTAGCGAAATGTCTCTCGCGACCTCTCCTGGCCTCTCATTTTCCCCGAGCAATATTACGCGCGAGATTGTGCTCGCCATTTCGCTGCTCCAACAACTTGCGTTTTTTCCCCGTTTCGACAAAAATTCGCCAATTAGCGTTCGCTTTCGAACGAATTCGATGTCCACGAGATCAAACGAGAGAGATAGAGAGAGAGAGAGGGGGGGGGGGAATAGGTCGAACGCGCTGTCCCTCTCATTTTCGTGAGTGCACATCAAGATTCGGAGGGTGGAAAAAAGAAAACAGGTCTGCGACCCATTTTCTCCGTTTTAAATACCGGCCACAGCCAGCCTGAACACGTACACACGTTTACGCCGCGGTTTCAATATTCATTAGAATTCACCCAACGTTTCGTACCGCTTTGCCAGCGTTACACTGCGCTGCTCTTCTTGTCTCCCCCGTGAGAGACACCTAACTCTTCTCTCTCTCTCTCGGAGACGAACCCAAGCCAGGCCCAATTCGATTACCGCCTTTCCGCACCGCGTCCGCGTTGCCCTGATTCCGCAAGCTACCGATCCCTGTTCTTCGATTCCAACCACGAGAAATTTCTACTCTCGCCTTGTTGTTGTCCATTATCTTTGATTTGCCCGTCTGCCTGTCTGGTTAGAGCGCTTTCACTCACCTCTCGTCGTTCGTTCGTCGACTCAGGAATCGAGTTGGAAACCGCGAGGCGCGGGTCGCGACAAAATCTACAGAGCGAAAGAAACGAGGATTTTTCGTAGCTGTCGTTTATGGTTATGATAAACATGGCTGTACAGTACCATGGTGTCATTCGAACACACATTCGCGGCAAACATCGACGACGCGAAAAACTCTGCGATATTCGTACGTTCCAAAGACTTGGGAGACAGCGTCACGTGGCACAGTATTTTAACGTCAATTTAACGCCAGTTTATCCGCGTCACGATGGAAACGGTGTTCGAACTGATTCTCGCCAACACACTCGAGGCTTTCCAACGCGACGTCACGTTCCGGGATCATTCGAGACATCGCGAGACGATGCCGGGGACGAGCGTCAACACGTCAACCGATCGGCAAACGAGCCTATAATCTCGCGAATCAAAGGACGTCGCGTCTCTTTATTTTTCCGTCGTATCGTATCAACTCGCTTCGTTGCTCCGATACTCGTTCTATCTGCTCCTGGTGGACAAACGATCGTACGAAAAAAACGTGATTGCATTCGCGAACGCGAATTGAGACAGCCGTCCGTCCTTCGGTCCGCTCGTTCGCTACTTTCCTTCTTTCTCTCTGTTATACTCCCGTCTCTTCTCTATCACACGACACGTCCTGTAATCTTGGAGACGAAGCGCGGCGACCTCCTTGACGCGATCGAATCTGGGACACGTGACTCTGCGACTCGTTCTTCTCTCTTCTTTCTTCATTTTCGCGACGCGCGACACGCGATAACACCTTTCGACTCCCGTGAATCTTCCGTTTCAATGTCTTCTTTTGTCGTTGGACAGAACGACGTCACGCTGTCACGCGTGACGATTTGGACGAGCGTTTTCAAATCGATTCGAGGAGTAACGACGTTGCTTTTACGCCGTATCGTCTTGTATTTACCGCGACAAGCCTCGACAAGCTCTGACGTTTAAGTATGTACGTTATGCTCTTTCTAGACTTTCGTCGAGAAAATCGCGTTCAAATTGGCCATCGAATAAATCGGCGAGACGTTACGTGTACGTGTACGAGCATAGGGCGACCAAAGTGGCGAAAGTTGACGAGGAATTGGAACTCTCGTTACGCGTCAACGACGCCTCCCGTCCTCGAAGCAACGCCACCGATTCTTCCGGTGATTTTCACACACGACCAGAAACTATTTCCTCGGCCATCTCCGACGAGATTTGCCAGATAGAAAATATCCAATCCCAGTATCCCAAAATATCCCCCCCAGGCTCGCCTCGAGATGAAATTCTCTTCTTCAAGATTTCAGAGAGAATTTGTTTTTCGTTTCGATTCACGCAATTTGTTTACACATTCGCGCGGAAAGAAAAAAGAGAAAGAGAGAGAGAGAGAGAGAGAAGAGAATGGAAGGACGTTGGACGATCTCGACGGCCAGACGTCGAGTACTACGCGCGTCAGCGAAGAAGAGGAAGAATCGTGCAAAGATCTTTCAGTTGGCTGGCCTACGTGCCGGTTTAGAGGCTATCGGAAGTGGGAGTAGCTGCACACTGTAATGTTACGCGTTGCATAATATATATATAGTATTTTGTGGAGGGTCGTTTAAGATGGGTCGGGGGTGCAGACGTCTCCGTCCTCTTCGTTTTCGCGCCCGTTTCACCCCTCTGTCGGCAGGATTTCATCGACCAATCGGTGCCGGGGTGGAGAGCTTAAGCCGCACCACGGCGTCAGCAGCTCTTCTCTTTCGCGAAGGCCTTCCTCTGTTTCACCTACATTTACGCCTCTTGTCTCTTTTTCTTCTTTTTTTTTTTTTTT
>NW_025110143.1:37924-70698 GCF_011392965.1 Frieseomelitta varia
TTCTCTTTTCTTTTCTTTTTTTTTTTCTTTGTTTCTTTTCCAATTGTTTCGTCCGAGTATGGCCCAGTTTGCCCACACTCGAATAATTGCATTTTCCATTCAACTAACCAAGGGTGAATTTTCGTTCCAGATCCAGCTTTGAATGGAACCCAATTGGAGCACCAACATCTCGTTCCCAGGTCCGCCGGCGAATGTAAGTCGATTAAATTTTTCCTTCTCTTGCTCATCTCCGGTCTGACAAAAAATATTATTCGGTTCTTCCGATGTGTGTGAATTTTCTTGCATTTTCTTCTTAAATTACGCTGCCAAACGATGACCAAATTCTCCAAATCCTCCGAGTGAGATCAAAATTTCCAACTTCTCTCCTTTTCGCACCGTATATATGTTTGTGTATATACGTTCTCCATGTGTAATACACGTACGATGTTGTGGAGAAATACAAACGCGAGAGGGTCTCTCTCGTTTTCATCGATCCTTCGGTTCAGTTTACTCCGCAAGATGTTATTTTCGTCCCCATTCATCCCCGTATCCTCCGCACCGTCTTTGCCTCACCCTTTTCTCAAACTTGCGTCATATTTTCTCGCACAGAGGACAAACTACTCGCAAATACCACGCGATACGTAGTCGACTGGAGGATCTATGCTCGACTGGAGGATCTATTTCCACGTGACTTTTGCATTCCTTCTTCGTACATATACGAGACAACTTGCTCGCCTTTTCCACTCTTTTCTTCCGCGCCCGTCATTGTCGGCAGACGAGTTAAAAAGAAATTCCTCCTCCCCCTCCTCCTCGGAGTGCGTAAAGAGCAACGGGAGCAACCGATCGATGAGAGAACAGAGGGACTCGTTGTCAGAGGGGTGCTGCTCTATCCACCCTTCGCGATCGTTAGCCTTCGAGGCTAGCCACATCTTTTCTCCGAACTGTTGGTTGCGCGGCTGGCGTCTACGCGTCTAGGTCAACGCGACGATTTCCAGAGCGTTACGCTTCCCTTCGCCGACCTACGTCCAACCCAGAATTATCTTTCCCCGTATATTTTCCCGCCGCTGCAGCACAACGACGCAAGCCAAATTCGACCACGTTTGGGAAAATAGGCAATCTGCATACGTTGGCCGAGCATGGCAAAATGAAACGACCTCTCACCGAATGAAAGAAAGCTTGTCTTTCGCAAACGGCAGCCAACGAGAGGCAAACAGAGGCAAAAAAGGATTAACGGAGACAGTCGTGATGCAACTGTGTTTCGCGTATTGCAATATTTCGCCGCTCGGCGTTTCCTCGGTTCCTGAACGATAAAGGGGGTTAAAGAAGGAGAGGAGGAACGCGACGCGACGCGACGCGAGCTGCAGCAGCCGTTCGTTTCTGACCCGAATCGGGACGATTGTTGCTCGGTCGCGAGCGATAAATTCGCCGGTTATATGGGGCGCCGCGGCAGCCTGCTGGGTTCACCAGGCGGGCGAGGACCGGCTCCACAGGGAATGTCCCCTCGACCCAATTCCCGGCTCGACTCCGCTCCGCTCCGCTCTACTCTGCTCCACTCCACTCCGCTCCGCTCCGCTCCACTTCACTTCACTTCACTTCACTCCACTCCGCGCAACGCGACGCAGCACTTTCAGCCGCTCGCGTATCGCGACTACGCACTCCCGATAACGCGTTCAGTGACCCTTTCTTAACCTTTTTGCCAGATTATCGTCAGATTATGAAACAGAGCTCAACGCTGCTGTGAAACTTTCGACATGTGCACCAACACGGAATACGAACAAATAAGTGATATATTGGTTCAGTTGTAGTCTAGTGCAATTCAGTGTTTTGATTATTATTTTATACTACGGCAGACATTGACAATAATCGAAACACCGAATTGCACTAAACTGCAACCGAATCGATATTATTTACTTATTAGTATTCCGTGTTGAATCGTTGGTGGACGTGTTGAAAATTTCACAGTAGCTTCAAGCTATAAGCTGTTTCACAATCTGATAATAATCTAATAATCCCTAATAATCTGATAATCTTGTGGTACTAATCAATTCGAAACATGGGTCAATACGTAATCACGCTTCTTGCATTCGCAATGCGTCTCCCCTCTTCCGTTTTCTGTTTTCCACACACTACGCATCTTGCACATCTTTTTAATTTATCGTCGCACCTTTTCATTATTTTCGTACGAAACTTCATAAATGGAACAACGTATTGTAAAATAATCACGGCTAACGGAAGATGTAATTGTTAAATTGAAATTCGCTTACGTCCGATGAACGAACTGAGAGGTTTGTTACAATTATTGTCGATAACATTTACTTGCTGGGCGTGTTTGGTTTGATTACCGAGCTATGCGAGGTAAATGCTCATAGGCGCCTTTTCGTTCCAGCGAATCGAAGTGAGCCGAGCGCCTATTGGTGCCAACGGTAAAAAGGCAAAACGTTGAGCCTTTTTAAACTGCACAAATAGGCAGCTGTTACTTTATCTACTTTTATTTACAGATACGTACTTGTACGTAATTGTACGTGGAAGGAAGCGCTATCGCGCCGCTATCCAACACGGTTTCTTCAAAAACCTTCAACGGTTACTGTCGATTTTCTTCTTCAAGATTTTCGTTGCCAAGCGAAAACAATTTCCACCGATCGTACGTAGGTTTCCCTCGTTCGATGAAAACGAGAACAGACACACAAAAACACAATTGCAACACGGGGCACTTTCAAACGGACCAGTGCCCCAAATTTCGTTCCCCCCCGAAAGTTTCGGTAGAATTTAGTTTGCAGCTGGAATTTAGCCGCCTTGCGACTAAAGAACGTCGCAATTATTCATCCCATCGTCGTGGTAACTTTGATAATCTTCGCTAACAAAGTTGCTGACAATTAATCCTCGAGTATCTGTCCGGCGAGCGAGTCTCTGTTTCGTCGCGTCTCCCTTGAATAAATTTCCATCAAGCGGGACCAATGGGAGGGCAAACGGGGAACGGGCGCAGATCCATTTCTGTCCGATCTGTCGTTCGAGGGAAGTTTGTCCAACAGATTCCCTCGGAAAACGATCAATCCCCTCCGACTATTTAGTTGTCGTCCGATCACGTCGTAATATCGCGTCGCCGGTAATCAATTTACCGGCTTGATATCGGCGCTATTGTTCGTCGCGTCGCCGATATCTTCGATTTTCAACGCGTAATTTATATAATTATACGTGAATACTGATTCCTCGCCCCCCCCCCCCCCTTCCTGATTACCGTCGGTAACGCCGTTAAAATAGAAAGCCGGAATTATCGGAATTATCGATCGGCCAGGCACAACGGGGGGGCTACACGCGTACACGTTCAGATTAGTTCCATGGATAACACGGCGAGAACGTCCGTGACAATTCTCCCTTTACCCTCTGTCGTAGACTCGATAATTTCCTATAAATAATTTGTTCGGTAATTTTCCTTTTCCCTCCTTTCGTTACCTGTGGCATCACCTCCTCCTTCCGTTCGCATAGTTTCGCCGGGCGAACGTGGTCGATTGACTCCCTCGGCGACGGTGACGAAAGACGGGCACAGCAGCGCACGAAGAAATGCACATAATAGTGAATAGAAAAAAGGGTTCGTAACTTCCTGGATAGATAATACTCGTCGAAACATGAGAAAAAGGACCTGGATCGAAAAATTCATAGTTTCAAAGTTATAAACGATTTTTCGTTCGATCCCTTTCTTCTATTTACTCTGCGTGATAGTATATTACAATATCCTACGAAACATTAATACATACGTATATATAAATTTATGTATACTAACTAAACACTTAACTTATGTACACAAACTAAATGTATATCATATTAAAATATATAATAAGTATAATTATAATGATTTTAATATAATATATATGTGTGTAATATGCAGTAATTTATATATATATATATATATATATATTCATAGTGCACGGAAAATCTTTTTTGGTTAATATCCTAGGAAACGTTAATATATATATAAAAAATTTATTTATTTAAATTAAATGTATATCATATTAAAATATATTACAGTATTATAATTATAATTATAATAATTTAATATAATATATATGTGCGTAATTTATATATATATATATATATATATTTTATTAAATCGTTATATATATAATATATTCATATTCATTCTCTACAAATATATATTCATAGTGCACGTTGAAAATCTTTTTTGGTTTGATTATTCGTTGATGGATAAGTTGACGAACGTCGCTATCTGAAGGAAACCCTCGTTCTCGCGATATTTCACAGTCGCGTACGTAGACGAAGCGTTTCCTCTTCGCAGAATCATGGCGAAATTGCCGGAAAATGGGAAAATCCGTCGCTTTGCACTTGGAGGAGCCTTCAAACGACTCATTTTCCAAGTTTTTAGCAGAAAATGGACGTTACGCCGAGCTTCCAATCTCCTTCTGATCTCGGCTTTAAAATTTAAGGACCGTTTCGCGCAAGCCGGCTATCCCGACTCCCCTCTCGTCACTTTCCGCAAATTTATCCTAATTTTCTCCCCGTCGAACGGTAATTACCATTTCAGATTCGCCGAGACAACGTAGTTTCGTACAAATTTGCCCCCCCCCCCTCCTCCTCCCCATTCCCCTACGCTTCTTATCGATTCGTAACGTTCGTATACTCGATAAATCTTTGAAATTTTCGTTTTTTCTTTTCGACACACTTTCACGCGTATCTTAATTAATAAAACAATATTACGCCACGGTTCGGTTACGTATCGGAGCTCTTATTTTAAGGAAACAGTGGTACCCGGTCTCACCCTACTTTCCCCTACATCAACCGCGCTGAGAAACTGACTTTATGAAAATTTCATTTGTACGGTTATCATGTAAGAACCTCGTAGCACGTTCTGACGCAAAGTCGTTTCCCGTATTTCTTGACCCGCGTTCTATATATTCATATCGTACAATTTTCATATCGTCAAGATTGCAATAATTCATTACACGTGCACGTACATATGTTAGCAGTATGGCGACCAGCGGCTCGTGCAATTTTAATAATCCACGGCGATCGAAGGACGTCGCTCGAGATATAACGACGCGTGAAGAAGGAGAAGAAAAAGAGGAAAAATGATAGGCGTCATTTTTTGGCATTGTCGAATGTTATATAATGTTCGTGCGTACGTTCGTGTATCTCCATGCGTGTCAAACGGGCCGAAAATTCTATCAGCGGACGAATTCTGGGAGTGAAATGTTAGCAGTCGTAGTAGATTGCCACCCCGATGACAATGACGAGCATGCCACCGTTCGAAATTTGATTAGGTTAATTCGATAACGGGCTTATTTCGGTGGCCGGGACGATGGGTCGTCCAGTTGGACGAAGCCATCGTTCCGCCTCGGAATTAAACAGCCCGGCTGAAACACGAATCTGCGGCCCAGTCTACGCCGATATAAACGACTTAGTCGAGCGGGGGAATGCGGAATGCATCCGGTGGAATCCTATTGATTACTTTGGTTTCACTCGTCGCCCCGACCAACCGGAACGTCTATCGATCGAGCGTCTGCCGAACCGGACTCGCTCTTGGAATCTCGATTCGATTCCGACTTTCCGCAGGAATTCCCCGACACCCCGTCTCTCTCGGCAAACACCCGAATACATTTGTCTTTTCGATAATTCGACGTTTCAATCCGGCCGCGCTTCCACGAACCGTGTGTACAACACGCGTCACACGCGGCGTTTCCTTCGAATGAGAAAGGAAAGCGAGCGAGCGAGCGAGCGAACGACGATAAAGGACGAAGATGCTGCGAGCATCAGGATCGGAAGCAGAGAAAGGGTCGTCTGAGAAAGTGAGGAAAAAGGAAAAGGAAGAAAATTGACAAAATTAAGTGGAAACTACAAAAACTACGGAAAGTATAATTCGCCTGGTTCAATTTGGCGACTATCCGCGACTATCGATATCATCGCGATAATAATATTTCCACGCGGCCGCCGTAATTCGATTGTCGTCTCGAACTCGGCTGCCTCGCTTAAACGCGGCGTAATTAGATTCGACTTGGCACGATTCGCCTCTTATTTGCGCGGACAGTTTCGGAGAGGGATAGTGTTTGCAATTGTTGTGTGTTTGGACTCGCGATCCCCCGTTCTTTATCGCGCTTGTCCACGAAATCAAACAAACGATACGAACGTGCACGCACGGCGAAACGCACCACCCACGATCCATCGTAGATGGAAACGATGGATTTCGATCGAGGCGAGCAAAGTTCCGCGCGTGATTGACGATCCAGTGGCGCGAACGATCGATCGATAAGTCGTGGCGCGTAACGAGCTCACATATCGACTCGCGGCAAGTGTCAAGGCCACCTTTTAGACCATTAATTCTAAAAATGTGCATTGTGCGAACTGTGTTGGACGAGTTTGTCTAAATGATCACAACGATAGATGATGATAATAATAATGATAATGATAATGATAATGATAATGATAATGATAATGACGAGTAGTTTTTACTAGTTTACTAGAATTTACTAGTTTTCCTCGACGATTCGACGTTTGTGAAACGTTCAACTTGTCGTCGACTTTGTCGTCTCGTGTGAGTTTGCCACGACGTAACGTAAGCAGTAATATCCTATCATACCCGACTATTCTTTCGCAAATTCATCATTCGCTGCGTGAAAACTCTGCGCTCTGCCAATTCCGCGTCAACATTCCCCGCGTCACGTTTCTGCAGTCCAAACTAAAACAGAGTACGGACAAAACACGCGAACAGAGTCTTTTTCCCACGAAAAAGATCTTTTTCATGCTCTTGGAACTCCGTTACTTACGTACGTACGCACTTACGCGACACACATGCCCCCAATTCGAGGACACATGTTCCTTTTTTTTTTTTGGCCACGGGAACATTTCGTTTCTTCGTTGTTTTGTTGGTAATTGAAGAATGAACGAGCATCCATCCATCTTTCGCACTTCAGATTTAGAAAAATCCATTTCCAGTTCGATAATACGTTTCATTTTCTAATTTTCTTTTCCCCCCATTTTCTTTAACCTTTTGTCGTCGCGTTCTTCTTCCGCTTACGAATACACGATCACAGCGTGAAAACGAAAAACGGCGAAGAACCGCCTAAAAAAAAAAAAATACCTAAATAAAAAAAATAGCTAAACAAAATCATCGATCAAGGAGTAGAAAAATTGCAATTCGCATCGTCGTTGAACCTGACGATTTCACGCTTCAGAGTCATTTATCTCCCGACAATTGCATATTTCATTTCGAGTGTTTCTCGTTCTGCTCGACGATAGCAAATACTTACAAAAGTCAGATGTTTCGTGCTTTCGAGTCTCGAATTTTTCATAGTCTGGTGCGCGTCGTTGGTTTGCTCAACCAAACGAAAACATTTACGTACGACCTTTACGGCCGTTTAATCAAATTTAATCGAGCCAGATGGCCCCCTTTTCTCCACTGTCGTATCGCCATCTATTCGACATTTGTCTCTCAATAAAGAAAGAAAAAAAATAATAATAATAATTACGATACGAGTATACAGGTGTTCTCACGTAACTATAAACTCTGCATCTCGTTCGGCAGTTGCACGCTTCTCGACGTTAAAAGTTTGGAGAGCAGCTGGCTAGCCTGTCCTATTAATTTCCACGATAATCGGCCGCGCATTGTGTTATCGAGTTTTCATCAAGAAACCACCGCGAAGGCCGACGAGATTAAACTCGTTAGTAGCCCGTTTAATAGAGACATGGCGGGATTCATCTGGTCGAGATGTTCGCTGGAAGATGCGCAACCTTGAACCGAGCTTTTCCACCTTCATCCCCGATATAACCTTATTTATAAACTCTGGCCACCGTCTTTCACTTCCATTTGCCTCCCCAATTTCGTCCCCCCGCTCTCGATACTTCCGAAAGGTCGACCGATTTCCGCAATTTTCGAAAATCTCTCGATCAACTTTCCTCTTTGAGGAAACGGAGACTTTCTCGCGCTTGTCTCGCAGTCCGCCGTGACAACGTTTGTTTGTAACACGGAAGAAAATTTAACGAGCTTTTCCGCGAATGTTCATCGCGAGACTGCAAGTTTCGCCTGTGAAAACAGAAACAGAAAGAATTGTCCAAAGAATTTCTTCAGAATCTCCTACGCTCATGTACGTATATATGTATGTATGTATGTATGTATGTAGTGGGCAAAATTGTAAGGCACCTTACGAAATTAAAAAAGAAAGAAAAAAAATTACGAAATTACACTTTACAAAATTAAAATTATTCTCCGTAACAGACTCAGCGTCTTGTAACTTTATCCAAGTGAAATTCCACTATTTTTGTTTTGAAATTAACAATTTGTTGAAACATTCGTTTAATCTGTGGAAATGTTAATTAAGTAACTTTAATTTGTACGTAGTTTACAGCAGACATAATGAAAACCTTTGTACCAGTAATTTTGTAAAGTGTTTTATAATTTTATCCACAAGTGTATGCGTATATGTATATGTGTGTGTGTATTTATGGTCGAGCATGTCGGTAAAATTTTAGCTCCTTTTAAAAGAAACGCGAGTCTCGATGATGACGACGACGATAACTGATAACGCGAAATCAAGCGTGTCGCGGCTGTTTCGATTTTCGAACAGCGATGTTCTCTGAAGAGAATTGGTCGCAACGATTGATCCGACACTCGGTCACGGTTTCTTTTTCGTGGGAATCGACTCGGGGAAACTCTCGAAATGACGATGGCCAAGTTCATCGTTCATCGCGACCTTATTCCGGGCGGCTACGTTCTCGCAGGCCTCGTCGATCGATTAACTGGAGCGTGGCACGCAATTTCTATCCTAGACCTTCGTGCCTGGCGTTTCCCTATCGAGCTGTCCATCGCATCGCCACGATAATTGCTCGGATAACACACTCGTCATCTCTATACATTGTACATTGTACATTGTACATTGTACATTGTACATTGTACATTGTTCGCCGTAATACCGTAACGTTCGAGCGAAGAATCGATTCAGCCGAATCGAGCGATTCGGTTAGTCCAACTATTTAGTGCCGCGTATACTACTCGTGGATCGATGGAAATAATCGTACGTCTGTAAACAGATTAAGGCGGTATTCTGGTATAATCCGGCTTGAAAAAATCGACTCTTTTGGGATTTTCTTCTGAGGGAACCACGAATACATTTTTGGTATGCAGTTCTCGTCACACAGATTTATTCACACTTGGAGGGTATTTACAATTTCATTTTAACGAAACTTGACGAAAGTTGTGGAAATTATATAGCCTATAGGGCGAAAGCACGTTTTTAAAAACGGGTTCGAATGGCTGACGTGATCCCGGTCCACCTGGTTATTTGAAACTAAAAAACCAAAATGCATCTTAATTAGTATAAATGTGGCTATCGCGTGAACCACGGAAACACTGAAATCTCGAAAATTAAAAAAACTGGCAGCATTTTGAAGTTTAAATATCGATTTTTCTTTTGGGTGGTAAAAGAAAAAAGAAAAAAAAAAATGAAAAAGAACATCAGATTTTGAAATCCGTGGTGTTTATACGATAAAAGTAAGATCCGGTGAAGATCCCCTCCAAAATTTCAAGTCAATCGGTCAACTATCCCGTCAGCCAGTTTAAAAAATATGCATTTGAGAAAAACACATTTGAAGTTCTTGTTACCCGTTGTACAAAAATATTCACACTTGCAATCAATCGAGCAGTACAAAAAATAAAATATTATAAAATAATAATAATATAACAATAAATATTACGAGATAAAGTATTTTTTGAGAAAAACACATTTAAAGTTTTTGTTGTACTCGTTGTACAGAAACGTTGGTACTTACGTTGCGAGCAGTGCACCGTTCCCTTTAAACATCTATAACTTTGCTAATTTTACGAATTCAAACAAATCCTTTTGCACAGACATTTCCAAAAGCATGTGCTTTGAGGAAATGTAAGAAAAAAGAAATTGATATTTTTTAAGCCGGATTACCAGAATAGCCCGTTAAGAAGAAAGTCTCCTATCGGTGATGGAAGATGGAGGGTGTGGCGGAATCACCCTGACCGACAACGTCTTGACGTGACGTCGTGCACAGGCCCTGAACTGGATCGAGGTTCATTGTCTGTGACCTTACCTCGCCTTATTCATAAATGCAGGCTTCTCGATTGTTAACTGGCGCCAGGCATGCGATCTATCGCTCGTGCACCCTTTTCACCTCTTCCCCAACTCTCCAACACTTGGGGCTTGCACGAACGTACATACGCTTACAGAGAAAACAGTTACAACAACAACAACAACAACAACAGCAACAACACCGTTGGATATTACCACGAGCTGGGCTGCTCGTGCTTCTATCGAGAAATCGCCTCTCTTCCTTCTTTCCTTCGTTCCTATTTCCCGCAGTCTCTTCACCGGATCGAATCGATCGATTCTTGGGACATATTTCGCGATATACGTTGTTGAAAGGCAAAGTAGTGCACGTAATTTATTTCTTTCTGTACACGACCGTTTTTTACGCGAGCTGAACTTTGACTAAAGACAAAAGGACTAACGCGTAACAATTGACTATCTCATCGATGATGGCGTGGTTGCCTCCTTTCCACATATGTCGCAGTCCGAGTCTCTTTTCAAAATCGTACGTATTTCTACAATAGATTACTAGAAATCCATTTCGTCTTTCTCATTAGAAGCAGAAAATTTCGACTTTTTCTCTCGTCATCGTCGCGATGGCAATCTCCGATGGTATTACCATAGTAAGAATTTGGGAATTTGCCAACAATATTTTCCCCGGTTCGTTGTAAACGCGTGAAATACGCCCGGAGACGTAAGCAAGATGCATGTAAGCACTCACTTGCTCACTTACGTGGATACACGTATAATCTCGGCCATATATATATATATATTGGCCAGGGTTTATCGTCGCAGCTCGATATTCCTCGTTATCTGTAAACCTGCGACCGTAGGATTGTAATTCATTTCGTCGAACGTCACGACGGGGCTTGCGACCGAGAGGCAGCGTTAATCGTCGTAATTGAATTCGCGACGCCGGTGCTTTTCGCAAGCCAAGTTTATTAAACGAGAGAACGAGAGTTTACGGAGTTTTATTTCCCGAGGAAGAAACGACGGAACCAACGGCCAATTTGCTACTTTTCTCTTCAATTTCACTTAATCCCTCTTCCATCGTCTGTCGCTGTGTTGATTACCGTCGATCACTCGAAACGGACAAAATACCGTACAGAATCGTATGTGACGAGAGACGATCGACAAATGGAAATGCTAAAAGCTCTGACTAATGGAAGATCGTTTATCCGCACTTTTCAAATCAAACAGAAACGTACCACCTCTCTCTCTCTCTCTCTTTCTCTTGCTTGGTTTGTAAACGTTCCAAATATTCTCTTCAGAGACATGCGTCTGTATTTCAGAGGGGAAGACGATGCACGGTATATTCGAGGGTAGAACATTGTTCGATTGAAAAATCCACGTCCCCGTCAATGAGAAGCTGAGAATCGAAAAGATCTGGCGAATAGTATGGTGAATAGAGCAAAGTTTCGCATCCCAACTCGTTCAACTTTTGGAGGGTAATTTCTGCGCTTTAAACGTTTGGCCGCGCGTTCAGTTTCAGGCGAGATACCCATTCATTCAGCTTCTTTGCTTTTCCCAGCTGCTTCAAATGGTCAAGGGGATTGTCGAATGGCTAACATTTAGCTTTCCATTTTAAGCTCTCGAATCGTTGCGCGTGGTTCTACATTAATCAAGTATTCGGTTGGTTATTATCAAGCGAGGAAGAACGGCCGCGAGTCGTTCTTTGTCTTCAAAGCTCTCGTCGCCTGAACGAAATTTATTTATCGAACCACCATTGTACGTGTCTTGACAGTACACGAGCCAAATGCATCGTTGATGTTTCTATCCGCAGTTTCTGCTTCTTTCCAGCACCTGTTTCTTTGAATTCGTAAAGAAAAATCTCATCTGCTTTTTATCCAATGCCATTTCAATGGCTAGAAACGGAGCCAAATTGTTTTTGAAATACAGGAGTGATTGATTCTAAAATACGGGACAGAACCTTTCAAAACTATATATGATATGGGCACACGAGAAACAGGAACAGGAATCTGCAAAGAAAAAGACGAGCGACAAAACATAAACAAAACATAAAAAGAGCGATTATTTGTCGACCAACAAGGTGTGCAGATACTGCGTATTTTCAACAACAGCAGCCGATCCAGCTCTGCGTCCACCTCTGCGAAAAGTAGTGTGGAGCGTGCTTTCGTTGAGACGATCAACGGTCGTAAGTGTAATTGGACCGAATTTAGTTGTTTCATTCTTAACGGCGCGTGCCGCCATTGTGTGTCGCGGGCTCCTCTTCGTAAACTGTAACAACGAGAACAATGGCCGACGTAGTATGTAGAAACCAACAAGATGTATCGCCAACAAGTAGTCAGACTGTTATTCCAGATATTCCAACAAAGTAACACCGCATACACCGCATACAGAATTCCTTGGAATGTGTACCTATTTACGTATTACATAGTGTGCACAACACACTACGTCGTTTGAAAAAGGAGAAAGGCGAAAGAACGAAAGGCGACGTCGGTTGGTTCCTTTCGGCAAGGATCGTCGTACACATTCGTCCGACACATTCCTTTCTTCTCCCCGTGCTACCAGCTTTATCATCGCTCGTTCCCATTGTATTCGTTAGGAATCTAAGATCAAGAGTGTTTGTTACAAATAACGTGTGCTCGCGTACTTTTGCGTCTCGCTCCTCGTTTTGTCGTGTTCCTCTTCCGTGGTTACCGCGAACGAAAGATAAATCTTGCATCTTGCCATTTATCATCGTCCTCCGCCGAATAAAAACCAGTCGTTTGTTATTCATACATAGTTGAGGATTTCGCTTCTCTTCCTTTTCAACGAGTTTACTCGAGTATCTCGAGTGGCTTCAGGTTACGAGGCGTCAAAGCCGATGTTTTGTCTTTGGACAATTTGTCACTCCTCTGCAAAGTTGCTCGCGAAACTGGCGCAAAACTAGCGCGAGTCTAGCGACGATTCCAACAGCTCGCAGACTCACCCTCTCTCTCTCTCTCTCTCTCTCGTTCTGCGCCCAGTGTTTCTGCCTCGCGTGAGATATCGCGTTGGACGCAACGATTGCAAAATTCTCGGCAGGCGAAAGCGATCCGTGACGGGGAAACGGGAGAAGAGACAAGACAGCAGGATGCTACGAGAGACTGGGATAGAAGCGCGCGAAATGGAGCGTGTAGCTCGAGCGATCTCCAAGCTGTATCTCAAAATTGCAGCCCGCGTAAGAGGATTCCGCGACAAAGGGATCCGCCGTGTGGCCACCCGAATATCAAAATATACAGCGTGAATAGAGAAAGGGGTCTGCAACTTTTGTGGTATTATACACGGTATTATACAAGGTGGGCCGGAATTCGTAGTACAACCGAGCAGGGGGTGAGTCTACGTCAAAAAATAAGAAAAAAAAAATTTGGTGTAACATTTTTTTCATCTGGAGCACCGGTTTTCGAGAAAATCGACTTTAAAGTTTTGTTCACCTTTGCGAACCTATCTGCCGCGGTTGTCTCCGTCCGAGATAGCGTTCACAAACATTATTTATTGCGTGGTGTTGAAGCAGTACAAAGTGTCCCTACTGATAATTAATTTTTTATATCTTATTACTAGTTTCTAATTCGCAATACTACGATACAGTACACTGTTACAAGTTGTTGCATTGTTGAAAATGACCTCCTCGTTGCCGTAGGTAGTACACAAGTTTGCTCGACGAATCAACGACATCTGAACAGAATGTAAGCTGATATCGTTTTCTTTTAATTTCTCGAATTCCTCCATAATCTTTTGCTTCAAATGTGTAATGTGTGAAATATCGTCTTTGAAGAATAATCAAGTATTATTCACAAAGTATATTTATGTTAAACTACAGACAATATATTAGCAATTATATTATTTGTATATTCGTCGAAGCACACTGAAGAAACACGTGGAGTGTTACACACACACACGTCAACAAAAGATCATCGTCCGCGATAATCGGTCACGACATCCACTCCTTCCTACAAACGCTTATTCCGCTGCATATTAATAGATGGCGACGCTCACATCATTATACAAATGAATTTCTCAACAGTCTTTATACACAGTCAACTTGTTCTTTGTTACGCCCCCCATAAAAAAGAATCTAGAGGCGTGAGATCCGTGGACCTTGGTGTGACCAACGTACCTTACCATCGCGGCCAATCCAACACAAATTTGGCTTAAAAAATTTTTAATTTCCGTTTGATTTAAAAAATTCGTTAATTTCAAATTTAATTCGTTTGATTTAAAAAATTTTTAATCTCCCTCCCGGTGTGGCGCACCGTCACGTTGGAAAATCATACTCTTTGTAGTAGTTGAGGCAATTCATTGCGTAGAAACCTAGAAAGATGAACAAAACTTTAAAGTCGATTTTCTCGAAAATCGAGTTCCAGATGAAAGAAATGTTACACCAAACTATTTTCTTATTTTTTTGACGTAGAATCATCCCCTGCTTGGTTGTATGTGTACCACGAATTCCACGCTGACAATACAGCCGAAACGTGGAAAAAAAAGTCCTAGTAAACGTGGTTCGAAAGTTCAAAGAGGTTCAAAGTTACAAACGATTTTTCGTCATTTCGGTTGAAATCGCACACATCGGGGAATGTTTGAAAGAGTACGTAATTCTTTCTACGAAAACCTTAATAGAAAATCTCTTACAATTAGAAAAAGAAGAAAAGGTAACATCACTTACATACTAGCACGATAGCTCTCGAAGCAAAGAAATTCGTTTCTGCGGCCGACTTGTCTCGCTTTTCTTTTTTCTTTTTTTCCTTTCTGTCCCCGGAGCGCCGAAACGATCGTAACGACGAAAAGGGGAGAAACCAAGTCGTTTGTCCCTCGAGTGTCGTTGAATTATCGTCGATGATAAACGCCGTATTTTTCAAAGTCGATAGGACTGGACGTTCAATATCCGGGAACGGTTGGAGGCATATCGCGTATGTACGTACGGCTGGGTTAAAAGCATAAAATTTAGGGTGTGACCCGTTCCGTCCGATCGATCATCTCGAGTTTGGCGTTGGGAGCAGTGCCACCCTGTCTGGCCGCGATTACGCGATCGATCCTCGGTGCGATCCTTCCCTCCTGTAGCTGCGACACGTGTCACGTTCGCCCGAAACGTGGGTCGGTAAACGTCGTCGATTCCAAACACGGGAGAACAGGCCAATAAATTCGTCCGTACGGGCGTCGACAAAAGGAAAGAAGAAATTTCGTCGCTCCGAACGCAAACTTTGCGTCTCCAGTGGCAAACGAGCTCGATTTTTGCCGTAGCAAGCTTTGCTAGCGCGACTCTCTCTCTCTCTCTCTCTCTCGTATCATCGATTATCTCCATCGATAACGCTCGGCTCGTGTTCGAAGCGACGATAGTCTCGCAAAGAGGATCGTACGTTTGACACGCTCGATTCATGGGCTTAGCCACACTGCCGTTCAACAACGTTCGACAACGTTCGGTTCAACCAAAAATTTTTCGCGAAACTGCGAAATCTCGCTGGACTCGCTTCGTTGACAACTTCTTCGTTGAGATCGACCATGGAAACGACGAACACGATCGTCTGAACGTTTAACACTATCAAACTACCAAACTGGTCAGAACGACTAATTTATAATTTTCTATCAAAATTTCACATATTTAGCAGCAGTGTATTTTATAGTTATTCGAGTAACTTTGATAAAATATGTCAATAGAAGCTCGTATCCTTTATATTGAATTATTAACTTTCTCTCGTGCCTTGCGCTTGAATTTCTTTGCTATAAATATTATAAATATTTTTCGTCGGTAGTTCTGGTGTTAATTACGAGTAATGGGAATACGCGTGGAGGATGATGTCGGATCGATTGCGCGAAAGTAGCGAGATGTAACCCTTCTGCAAGGTCAACTCTGTTTGCATTGATAATAAATTGAAATTAAAGTAGATTGAAGCCGGGAATTTTTTAAGGAATGTGCCACATTGTCCACCTACGACAAGACGGTTCGATGGTTGTCATGCACACTATGCGGTGCAAGTGCGGCAGTGACTAAATCAGCGTCGTTCACAAGGATGGATAGATGGTCGAGGCGAATTCCTTGACTTTCGAGATTGCCAGACCTCACGCCACTCGATTTTCACTCGTAGCTCGAGTATTCAAAGTTAACCCTTTGCCCTCGACATAATTTCTTTTGTACATCATCTACCAGCAATTTACACTTAGCATCGCTTCAAATAAAACGATATATCATTGGAATATAATAATCGTTCAATCGTGGCATTTTATACAAAGTTTCGAGTTTTCATTACATTTTTCCAACATATTTATATCTAAAGCATTCGTCAACGTGCATTGCGGGTTAATAAACGTGAAGAATTTATATAGACGACAATTTTGACGTCTATTAAAAATTGAATTTATTACATTTCGAATTTCTAGTTGATTTGTTAGATTCAATTTTTGACTGCATTCATTAAAAAAAAAAAAAAATGGAATTAACGTAGATAAATTATATATATATATATATATATATATATATATATATATATATATATATATATATATATATATATATATATATATAATAGATAAATATCGTCAACTCTTGCTTCGAATTTTCGTTACAGTTCCTGAACGAAGGATTTTATATACGTGACACTTTGTTGTCTTACTTCCACTCGTGGAATCTATTGGCAAAGTTACGCCGGAAGAACACTCACAGTATTTGGAATACTCTGTACATTCTCTGAGGTGATGTTTGTTTGTCGAGCGTCGGACAGTGGCTGGCTTTTTCTCGAAATATTCCTTCGACTAAATGACGTTTGGCAAACGTAATTTGCATTCGTTCACTCTCGTAGGATTGAGAACAGAGGGAACCAGACGAGACGTTGGTACGCGAGTTTAACAAAGTTTACAGGCAAACTTGAATCAAAAAGTTCCTCGAATCGATCGATCGATCGGTCGACAATTTTTCCACCTAATTCGTTGCATTCACTCGTGGAAATATTCGCGATCACGAGCAGCGTTTCCTCGTAAAATTTCGCTCGGCAGCGAAATAAAATGAACGCGATAATCGATTCGACGTAGAACGGAGGCACGATCGCTTAACGATCGTCGATGAAAATGACCAATTGGCCTCTGCCGATTCCCGCTCGAACCGTATCGTTTTTTTTTTCTTTTTCCTTTTAGGAGTGGGGAGGGGGGGGAGGGCTTATCTTAATTACTCGGCGGAGGCTTGATCGATTCCGGTCCGATATTACGATCGCCTCGTGCCAATGCAATAAAACGCCACCGCGTATTCTCGTTCCGCGGGCAGGACCGATCGAATCTGGCTTTTTTATTTCACTCGAAATGCCACGAGATCTTACCCCTATTGGCCGTGTTCCATCCACGTCGGACGTTTCGAGGATTAGATTCCGAAAGAGGGAGCAAAAAGTCCGGATGGTTTAATCGCGCGAGGCAAATGCGGGAAAAAATTGACGACTCGGCGAGATCGGTTGGCCAACCGATTTTTCGAATACGACGGTCGATTTCTTCGACTTTTCGAAAGCGTCGCGCGAGTCGATCGAGTTGCGAAATTTATATCCTTCGCGTCTGTTAAAAATTATTATAGACAATAATAAAAAATATCTAGACACAACTGGATACAGTTGACGGATTACATGCAACTATAATTATTTCTGTCGAATTACAACTATTCTGCGAAATATTTCTCGGAAAGACTGCGAAATATTTTTCTGGATAGAATTTTTCGAGCTTTACGAGCGATTTCAAAGGAAGAAACGTAGAGGCGTGTTTAAATGGGAGAACAAACACAAGCACAGATCGATGGAAACTGCGGAGGTGCTCGTTCGCGTTCATCCTGGTGGAAACAGCAAAGATACAGTGGAAATCAGCAGCGTGGATCAGCAAGGACGCGCGTAATGTGTTTACTATTCGAGACAGTCGTACCGTTACATTCCCTGGATAGCGAGAATGCTGGAAATCATGCGTCAGCTGGACGTTCGTTGGAAACCTACAGCTAGCCGCGAAATGTTTGTACATTTTTGCTGAGGTGAGGTGAGTTCTCTGAAAAGAACTCTTCGAAGCAACGACCAAATCGTTTCATTTTTCCCATATTTCCTGCCAGCTTTCTTGTTTCTCTATCACATTTCACTGGCTGATTTCCTCGCCCGTTTGCACTTTCGTTACCGCTCGTACGTGACTCGTCTGTTTTGATTCTCAAAGCCAGATCGCAGAAAGAAAGTGACGATGAAATTTTTGTGAAGAGGAATGTGTGTAGTTGGAAGAAGGTGCGTGTATCGCTTCGTTTACGAGCGTAGAATTGCCTCGAGCAGGAAAAGGAGAAATCAGTGAACAGAGTAACGATGAAAGTTTAATCGTTTTACAACCGCCCTCTGTGTCGAGCCTCTCATCAAACTTTCATCGACGTTCATCCCTATCGGGATCGTGCAGTTGCCATTTCAGTAAAAAGTAGGACGTAACTATAGCCGTGGATAGACGGGCGGCGGCAGGGCTCTCTGAATTATTGATGGAAATCGTTCCCTTCGTTCTCGGCCAATTAGAACGATTGGAAATTTCGGTGGAACGGCGTCGCGTCCTTTCAAACAGGGAACAACCGACCACCACCACCACCACCACCGAGGGGGGCGACACGCGTGTATGCCCCACACGTACAAAGGCAAAGTCCTTTCCTTTTGAGGAAAAGTAATCGGAATACGCAGCAACATGCGTCGTGCAGAGAGTACGCAGAGACGGGAACAGTGCTTAGACGAAAAGCACGGCGAAAAACCGAGAAACTGTAGCGGCATCGGTTGGTAAAAGAAGATAGGCGTCTAGAAAAGCTGAGAGATCAGACATAAATCGTGGAGCGGACCAAAGCCAGAGACCAAGTCGAGAAACGCACACGGTTGGACTGTTTGTTCGAACGAAGAAAGAGATTAGCTCGAGAGCGCGAAATCCAAAAAAAAAAAAAAAAAAAAGGAGAAGGGGTTGTGGTGAGCCGAACGTAAGGAAGCAACGAGAAAGAAAGATAGATGGATGGATGGATGGATGGATGGATGGATGGATGGATAGAGAGGGGTAGAGAGAGAGAAGGAGAAAGGCAGATGGAGAGGGAGAGATTCTAACGTGGCGTTAGCGAGCGACGAAGCAGTGGGGTAGCCAGAGTGGGTGACGGGTTAGGTCGGGTGGGTGGCGGAGGTAGCTACGGAGGTGGGTAGTAGTAGGTGCGCACCGTACGCGGATACCAGGTGAGTGGGGCAGAGAGAGCAACCAACCCCCGGGACAAAACGCGAAAAACCACTTGTACGTCTTCATCGTGACGGTCGGTGGTGTCCTGCGATATCGTTCGTCTCTCCTCCCGCCGCTGTATCGTCGTTCGTTCGGTCGTTTGGTCGTTTGGTCGTTTGGTCGTTTGGTCGTTCACGGTCAGTCAGCCGATCGATCAGTCGTTGTCGTTTTCACGTCGACCAACGTCGACGTCGATTCGATTCGGAATTCGCTCCTCGAGTCGCGTCTACCAGTCGTTCGCGTCCAGTTCGAATTCGACCGCGAGCCACGACAGTACGACCGACTCGAGGGTCGTCGCTCGTCCAATCGACGAGCAACCTCTGCTGTCCTCCAACCGCTGGATCCGGATCGAGCGGTGGAAAGATCGGTAACTTGAGATCGTACGAGCCCGATTATTAATTTGTAACCTCTTGAACGAAGAAATTGTCGATAAATCTATCGGAGAAAGAAAGATATATATATATATATGAGAGAGAGAGAGAGAGAGAGAGAGAGAGAGAGAGAGAGAGAGAGAGAGAGAGAGAGAGAGAGAGAGAGAGAGGAGACGAGACCCAGCAGGGACCGAGCGATGCGAGAAGCAGCCTTCATCGATCCAGCTTGAACCGGGGGTGAGCTGACATTGGCCGGAATCTTGAATCGCCGATCCAATCACGTGATCCATCACAGGGATCGAAAGTAGCAGACCTCGTGTGCGCGGTTCTTCGGCCTTTCGCGAATCTACCTTCTTCCGCTTCTTTTTCCTCGTTTCCTCTCGGTTGGCTTCCTCGGGCTGGGCTACTAACTAGCGTTGCGTATCGAGGCTGCAAAGCCTCGTTTCTTCGGCATTCGCCCAGGTCATTCCTTCCCTCCTCCCTTCTTCTCGTTATTTTCGCCCCTCGACAAATTCTTTTCTTCGTTTCTTCTTCTTCTTCTCTCTCTCTCTCTCTCTCTCTCTCTCTCTCTCTCTCTCTCTCTCTCTCTCTTACTTTCGTTACATCTCGTTGAAAGAGATGCTAGTTGCTTGTCCTTTCACAAACCGGAAACGAAAAATACAGTGATAGAACGGTGATGTCGATCCAAACACGAAATTTATCCCTTTCCTGTGTTTTCGTGCTACGTTCAACGTTCGTTTATTCGGCTCTGTTATCCGTCTGTAATCGACTCGGCACGATTCTCGCAAATTTTCCACCGAGTTTCCCATCGCGCCGTCTAATCCGCGAGCAACGCTGTTAATTGCAATCGGTCGGCAAGACGCGACGCGATTACTTGTTGCTCGACACGACACCCTTTGTTCCCTCGAAATATTCCAAAAATACCCAGCGTTTGCCTGGCCCGTTGGATTCGATTGGGATTGGCTGGTCGAAAGAGCAATTATCCGTCCGTGGCTGTCCGCTTTATTCGCTGCATTCTCGTTAATAAACCAACAACTCGTCGTTAAACATTCGTCGAATCTGGCTTTTCCAACACACATTGGCGAACAAACAAACGGAGAGCCAGAACAACAGTCGACGCGTAAACCCACGTGATCTCGTCGATACTTTTATCGAATTGTTTGCAACAAGTGTTTGTTAAATTTTGTATTATACGTACCGAGCGTTATACGTGCCGAGTACTCGCTTTATCTTTCACGAGGCAAGCCGTGCCTTCTCCATCGCGTTGGAAAATAATTGCCAGCGGATCGGTTTTCTTCGTCGGTTGAAGATTTAATCCGCCCGGCGAAAACGGCAAACTCTGTGCGCGACACTTGTTTTCGTGAACCATCTGCGCCCTGATCTGATATAAGTATAAGCCGCGCACGTGAAATATCGTTTAATCGTTTCGCCCGATAAAGCGAAACAACGTGTGTGTGTGTGTGTGTGTGTGTGTGTGTGTGTATGAAATTGATATCGGAGAAAATACGCGTTTGTTGTTAACCTCGTGTCGCACAAAAAAGGGAAACAATATTGCCCCGCTAGTTTTTTCTTTCCTTTTCTTTCTTTTTTTTTTTTTTAATAAAAATTACAACTGTTGGCCTGGTAATAAAATCCGCCAGACCCTCCAATTTTTCCATTTTTCGCCCTACTTTCCTCGAGTTTGTTTGTTTGTTTGTTTGTTTGTTGTTTCGTTACTCGCAAGGGACGAAAATTACAAATCGCATCTGGGTGATTCGTCGAATCAACCGAACGACACAGTTTTTTCTCTCCTATCTCGTATCGGGAATTAATTCTTTTTCATCGAGGGAACACGCGTCTCGCGGCCCATTTTCGTTATTAATTTTTTCGCCAAACCAGCCACCTGGTTCTACCAGTTTCACCCCTCTACCTCCCTCCCGCTTTATTTTTCAAATTTTCGAACGTCAGCCCCCGAAGCTACTGCACGGCAAACTAACTACGGGGACCGCGAGACGACGAATTGAAACTTGCTCGTCTCGATTTCAATTCCATCAACGCGCGAACTAGATACCCGCTTACCCAGAAACTTTTCACTCGAAGCTATATACATATATACACAGGGTGTCCAAAAAGGTTGGAATCAAACTTGGACTACGTGCTACTCAGGTCAAACAGATGAGAGTAAGAAGTTTGTATAAACTCATGTCCGAAAATGCTTTATTGGAAAGATATAAGCGTTCAAAGATTTATGGACGAAATTCGTCTTACAATTCAGAATCGTACGCGTATCACAAATTGTCAATAAGATATTTATTGCAAAATAATCCTCACGATATGATGTCTCGTTGGAAACACGCTATCAAATGTGGTTTCAACACGACGGCGCCCCGCCACATTTTGGACTTGGAACGTACGCGAATTTATTAATAGACAATTCCCTCAATCACGTTGCATCGGACCAATCAGTTGGCTTCCTAGGCCACACCTGTATACTTTGACAATGTATTCAAAATTGCATTTACTATTATTACAAATGGAATATTTGAAAGAGTTTGACAATCGCTAATTCGACGAAGTCGAAGCCTCCATTCTTGCGGAAGGAGGAATTTTCAAACATTTCTCACAACTGTCACGGTAAGTCATAAATATCTTTAAAAGCTTATATATCTTTTCATTCAAGCACTTTCGGACATGAGTTTATACGAAACTTTTTTCATCTATTTGACCTCGGTGACGCGTAATCTAAGTTTGGTCCCAACGTTTTTCGACACTCCGTGTATATGTATATATGTGTGTGTGTGTGTGTGTGTATCTACCCGAATAAAAAGTAGTTGGAACGAACTAGTAGCGGAGCGAGCGAGCGAGCGAGCGAGCGAGTGAGCGAGGGGAAAGGGAAGCAGAACAGGGAGAATATCAGGGATACCGGAAGCGACCGGTTGACCCCGTTGCTTCGTTACACCGTCGCCATTGTACGGTTTTTCCTCAAAGTCGGTCTAAACGAAGATCGATGAGCGTCTGTCCCCAAGCGTTCTCGAAAACGGCCGGAAATCCATTCCGACCTGCACGGGAACGCCCCTTCCGTGTCCTCACCCTCGGAACATCAGGTCGATCGAACAATTCCCCAGTGAATATAAAAGCACGAGTTTTCTCATTGTTTGGAATCCCAGCCTCCCTTATCTGTTGATATTCATCCTTGCTTGCGATTCTCGTCATCGCGCGAACTCGATTGTCGTCTCTCCTTGCTCCTCTCTCTCTCTCTCTCTCTCTCTCTCTCTCTCTCTCTCTCTCTCTCTCTCTCTCTCTCTCTCTCTCTCTGTGTCGAAAAAAAAATTCAGAATCAGAACGTTTTTGCACTGTCGCTCCGAAGAAGTCAACTTCTTCTTCTTCTTCTTGTCTTTTCACTTGCGTTTCCTCGCGTCGCCCATTTCGTAGAGAAATGCACGTTAGGAGTCGCGTAGGAGGCGGTGACGATGCGATCACGGTCAGCGAAAGGTCGGTTTTTCAGATACGTGGCGTCGTAGCTGCTCGGGACGGGACCGCGCGTCGCGATCGATCGATCAAGAAAAGCTCCGCTGATCCTCAACAGCAGCAAGTGACAAACGAGCAATTTATCTAATCATGCATCGGGTTTGTTATCGTCGTCGCGACGTCCAGACAATTTCGTAATTAATCCGTGGCTCGAGGTACCATTTCGTGGTCGGTGAATGGGCGGGAAACGGCGGTGAAGGAAGAGCAGAGAGACAGAACGTGTGGCGAGAGAAATAGTGGCAACGAACGCGGGAGAAACTCGCCGGGCGAGTGGATGTCGTCGTAAGGTCCGAGTGAACGAGACCCGTTGGAGTGAGGCAAAGCGAGTGAAAAGCAAGTGAAAATCGAGTGTAACCGAGGTGAACGGAAGAGGACTCGATACGAAACGGAACGGTAGTTGAGCAACACCATGAGCAACACCGGGGCTATCCCTCTGATCTTGGTGAAGAAGGAGCAGCTCGTCGAAGGCAAGTACCCAAGTCCCGCGTTTAGTTCTTTCCTCGAGTTGTCACACGTCGACACGTCCCATTGTCCCTTGCCGGATATTCCGCTCTTTCAGCGGAGAAGGAAATGACGTTAGGTCGATTGTTATCGACCGATCGATCGGCCTAGATCTGCGTCGCCATTTTCACCTATATCAGTTTTCGTTATTACTTTCCTCATCTCTCTTTCTCTCTCTCCCCTTTTTCTCTTTGCAGGATTTGCACGTTTGACGCTCGTTGTTTCACCCGACAACAGCAACGACACGCGTAATCGACCAGTTCCATCTCCGCGCGACTGCCGCGTTTCATCGCGGCGCATTCGTTTCGCTGAAATTCCAGTTCGCTTGGAATATATCGCGGTATTTTTTTCTTTTTTCTTTTTCCCCCTTTTTTTTCAACTCAAAGCGTTCTTCTGAAAATGAGAAATTTCCGAGAATGCTGCAGCTGCCACGAGAATAGTCGTTGACGTTTCTCGCGGAATTTTCTGTCACGAGCGCGTCCACGCGAGCCACTCGTGCCAAAAGGAAAAGGGGGGAAAAAAAAAAAAGGAAAAGAGAGAGGAAAGTAAACCGAGTGTACGAATACCAGTAACGAGGAAAATCCTGTTGCTCCTTTTCTCTATGCCGCATAGCGGTACCATTTTTTTTTTTTTACCGTCGCTACGTTTTCTCCGAAAAAATCAACTGCTTTCCCGAAATCTCTAAAATCTATCACGGTAGCTAAAAAGGATTCCGAGTCTTGCCACGTCTTGTTCCGTTCGTCAAACGCCTACTCGTGCACGAGTGTCGCTTGTTCGAAGGAGAAACAGGGTTTCACTAGCGTCTCGTTGCTCTACTTGAGGATTCGAGCGGCTGACCATTGGCTGCTCGTTCCACTGCCAGGCGCAACCCCATGGCTAACGGCAGACTTTGAATCGCGACCTACACTGAAACCGCGGCGAAATTTCTCCTTAGCGTGCATTAGGGTGATATACTTATTAAATGAAACAATTTTAAAATAATCACGTTTAAATAATTCACCATTAATAACGAAAGATAATAACTTTTTTGTTGCCTTATTGTTGTCAGTAACATTCTCCGGGACGCGTATCGTCGATGTTGAAGGGATGAAAGCTAACTTCAAAGTTGCAGCTGCGGAACGTATTTCGTCAAATATCTCAGAAACTATCAAAGATAATGTTTCCGTGTAAATTGATGAAAATTGGGGTGTTTCAATCACGAATTTAATAGCGTATACCATTTAGTTTTTCAACGGCCGAGTCTAGAAGTGAAGATTTATGCGTTAATTGGGAAATTATCAAAGTGTTAGGACCGAGAGAGTGGTTCCTGAGTGTAGCGACGTGTCGGCTAACTAGGCTTGGCTCTAGGTTGAACAGAGTTGAAACACGAATTTAAAGGTTGAATGTCGGCTGGCTTTCTTATGCTCTTTCAGAGTATCACGAATTCGGGAGATTTCTTTTGGGAAGTTGTGGGACTTTGTCACTCCTATCTTCGCCTGCCGTTTTCGACTAGTCATCATCTCAACGAAAATTCGTCGTTCATCGAATGGAAAAAACAATCTAAATTTTACCACGAGACTTTCCCCCCTTTCGACGATCTCGTACAGGTCAAAAGCAACTCGTGGCCAACGATACCTGACACCTGACACCTAATACCTAACAACGGCAACTCGTTCGAAAATGCCTCGCGTTTCTGTGGTATTTGACGGTGGGAAGAACGACGTCGACGCCGTGGAAAGAGCGTGTTTTTCTCTCGAAAAACCACGTCGGTGACGGCGAGTCGGTGTCTGAGGGGTTGACGCGGTATAATCGATACGCCGAGTCGTCGCGTCGCACGTTCCGACACACATTCACCGAGTTTCACCGAGTTTCACCGAGTTTCTCCAAGTTTCGCCCAAAAAGATCGTAAACTACGAGATTTCGCAGGATGCCTGAACCATCTTGGAAAAATTTGGCGCAAAAAGACGACGACGTTCGTGCCTCGACTGTTTGACACTGTTCCGCGACGGGCCGATTTTTGATTGCCTCCCGTTCAAGTGAACAACAAACATTGTTCAAATTGTTCAAATTATCGAGTATATATTCAGCTAGATTCGACCAACAGATTCTCTCTAGCGTTCGTAATTTTAGAGTTTAAACTCCGTTTGTGGCTACTAGCGATCATTCTATTTATTTGTTGGTGATTTCTTCTCGGCGATCGTCGACAAAGAGTGGGTGGAAAGAAGCAAAGTGGCGCGGAACCGGAAAGCGATCGAAACGAAAAGCGTATCGCGTACAATCGTATCTGGAATTTCGTTTCTCTCGAACAGTTTCAACGGAAGTTTCAACGAAAGAAAGCGTTTCTCTCGCGTGATTTGCACACCGACTGTTTGCCTATGGAGAGTAGAGAGCGGTGGCTTCTAAACCGTCAGGCGGAAAGGAGACGTACGTTTCCTCGGACGTAAGTCAGCCCGAGTCAAGTTAAATCGGTCGGTCGTTAATCTTTAAAGCGTAAACCGCTTCGACCACGTAACAACGATAAACGTCTGCGCCTTTTTCCACCAGGCGCGCAGTAGTGCACCTTTGTTCCCCCTTCGCAGCCAAATCAAATTTCATTCGGCAAGCAGTCGATTTTACAGTCTGTCTAAATCGAACTCTCGAAACTCGGATCCTCGTTAAGGTTATTTCATTCGAAACCTCGAGTTTGAGGCCCCTTGGCCCAACGCCAACACACCTCCGTCTCTCCGTCTATGATAAATATTTCAACGTTTGACGATCGACGACAGTTTAAAAGAACGCCGACGATCTCGTCGAGTGGAGGCATGAATGGTTAAATGAGCCGCGATTGTCCCCGGATTTTCACTCGGCTGCCCCGGGTGCCACGTGTTGCGCCCGAGTGTTTCACCAACACGAGTAGAACCCGCAACGGTGGCCGCGTGCCGCCTTACCCTTACCCTTACCCTTACCCTTACCCTTACCCTTACCCTTACCCTTACCCTTACCCGTACCCTTACTTCACCTCACCTAATCTTATCGGTAATCCCAAAGCCCTCCGATTCGCACGCTACTCTTTCCCTTTCGAACGAACGGACGTTCCTGGCGCGCGATCCTCGTCGATTCATCTTCTTTCCTCCTGATCTGACCCAAACCTAACCCAGTTGCACAGCCAGCCACCATCCTCGCAACGTTGAACAACAGTGGAGACGCGATGGATTTGTCATTATCGAATCGAATGGAAAACAACGAGATGCGTCCCCTGTTCCCCATATTTTCAACCATTTCTTGCCTTTGGACCACTTTGGAGAATTTTTCTGTCACGTTGACATCCCGTCGATGCACCCTTTCTTTTCATTCCAAACGCAAACTCTTTGGTTTTCTCTAGAGGTGGCTAACTGGCGGCCCTTGCCCCCACTTTTCTGATCGCTAGCGCTACCCCCTCCACTGCGTCCATCTCTCCACACAGTGAAATTTCCTCGTCGTGCACGAGCGACGTTGACTTTTCTATCGAGCGAGTGGACAAATCGTTCAAAGTTGGCGACATATGGTTCAATTGAAGAAAAAGATGACGATGAACTTGGAAATTTCGAAATCCCTCAACACACACAAAAAATTGATATTTTGCCATCCCCTATTTTGCCTCCCGTAAAACCATACAACTTTTGCATTGTGAACAATTTTTCATTTGACGCATAATTTAAAAGTTTTATTCCAGGTGTGCAATCACCCTATATACATATACATATATATATATATATATATATATATATATATATATATAAGACCAGAGTCGTGAGAGAACGTTGAAAGAGAACTGTCGAAAAAGTGTCAATCGTGTTGTTAAAAGAGTATATTTGAATTGTTAGTTCGTGTTGTTTTAAAGTAATTTGTCTCGTTTAATTATTTCTTGCTCTCTATTATCATTATTTTCATTAAATAAACATTATTTATGTTATATACGTCTGTACGTTGTATCCGCAAAACTTTCGTTTCCGCGAGATTATAAAATACGCGAGATCGATTCGAACGGGTCGGGACTCGCCGCGCCAACGAAACGGTCGTTTGTCAGCCAATAGTAATTCGCGGCGAGTGGTTGCTCGCTCGCGCGGGTATCCTTTATTTCGCTGTTTCGCGAAAACCGGCCGGCAAACAGCCGGTCGTCGCGACTGGCTCACGCTCGCGACAACCTAGTTTTTAGGCTGAGCCAACGAGGCACGCCGGTGAAGTGACGTTTGTGAAACCGCGATATAATGAGGCCGAGATTTCAAGTGTCACCGGCAGCCTTTTCGAAGCGGCTCGCTGAAATATGCCCGATTCTGAGTGGGTCGTTCGTTAACGACTGAAACTTTCCCTTCTCCGTTTCTCCCTTTATCCTATTTCCCCTTTCCTACCCCCCCCCCAGCCCCCTCTCTTTCTTTCTGTTTTTCTCAACAGAATTCTCGGACTTGTCAACACCGAAAAAAAAAAAAAAAACAAAATCCATGAAAAAGATCCTTTCGAGTTTTAATTCGTTCGCCATCACCGCCCGCCGTGTTCTGTTCTAGAGAAACGACGAACGAATCAAGTATTAACGGCGTAAAATATCAGACGACGTTCTCGCGGAACAAAGCGAAAGGGAATAGTACGTACAGTATAGCAATACGTATGCATGTACGTGCAACGCGGACAATCGGGGAATAATTCGGTACGATCGATTCATTCGCGTTCGAGCCGCGACGTTCAATCTCGGTTCGAGACTCGATTCACGGTTAATCGCGGTAATTGTTCCCCCTAGATATTCTCGCCAAGATATTTGCCTTTGAATCTTCCGTTCTCCGTTAACCCACCGACAGGCCCACGAGGTGAGACGTCGTTGTGCATTTCGCTGCGCCGCGCCGCCGATGCAGCCTCGACTGCAGGCCAATTCGAATCGTGCAAACACGAATCTGCATCCCGTCGAATTGCCGGTCGCGTTCCACCAAGCGTAAGCGTCCAAGGCTGTGAATTGCATGGAAATTTGTTTACACGGGGATTCGCGGCGTGATTCTGCGTATTGATTAACAATCAACGTCGATCGTGATTCTCCCGAAAGATCGGCAAAGCAAAGTCTCTCAAGTTTTCATAAATTTTCCATTTGCTATATATATATATATATATATAGTTGTAATATTCTTTCTTCTCGATTTACAATATTTTGTTATATCGTAATATTATTCTCTCCGCTTGTTTTCTTTCCTTTCGACAAATTCGAGTTGCCGTGATAACAGGCGGCGACACGTTCTCGAACACAGAGGCACGTGTCGCCGAGGCCAGCAGAAAGGCCTTCTTCTAAAAGTGGAAATGTTGGAAGAGAGGAATGACAGTCGCGACAGCCGACCACCGACGAATAAAATTTCTACAGAAATAAAAGTGTTTATTTTTGTTGTTTTTACATTTTTACTCGTCACATTGCCGATCGATCAGGGGTGACAACCGCACGGCGATGTCTCACGGCGATCAACGCTAGCCACGCTTGCTCGCTAGATTTATGAACAGTCGTAAACGACCGACGCGACGCGATAAGTGATCGGCGAATTAATTAAATTCAATTGCAATCGATAGCCGCAGCTGACGCGGCGAGAAAATGACGCCTGTGTCGCGATTATACCGGCCCTTGACAACTCCCTCCAGCTCTCATCGACTACGTTCGATTCGGCCCTCCACTCTATTTACCTTCGCCGTCCGCGTTTCGAGAAATTCGCACCAAGCAACGTTCTACTTTTTTTTTAAATTTCGTCGCACCAACAAACACACATCCCGCGAAATATATCGTCGATAGTTTACTATCGTCGCCGAACGAAACGCTGCGAACGGCAACAATCTTGACAAAGACCATCGTGACCTCCTCTAGTGTTGATTAATCTTTAACTTGATTTACGCAACTGGGCCAAGCTCTTTTTACCGTGCCAACGTTTGAAACAACAACAACAACAACAACAACGCGTGCAGCTGTGGAGGAGGAACTCTTCCTCTCCGAGGTCAAAGATCAAAGTATCGCGGGAAACGAGGTAACGTCGACGGCCAGCTGCGCGATCGACGTTGAACCGATACGTCGATACGACTCTACGACGCCAATTTATAAGCGCTCGACGCGGTCGTGATCGAAATATATACCAAACGGCCGCGCCGTTGTCGATAACCGACACAAAAAGCAAATTAATCGCAAGAGACGGACAAGAGCTGAATCGCCTCGCGTGACCGCGCAGGTAACGCGCTCTTACCGATCTATTATTTTTTCTCGCATTAACCTTTAAACAGCCAGCGAATCGCGGCATCGATCAAGCCGAGCTGTCACTTTTCTAACAGAGTCATTTCTCTGTCCCGTCCCGTCCCGTCCGTTACCGACTGATTTAAAATTCATTAAACTGTCTCTGGAAATTATTCATTTACTCGTTCGCGGAATCGCCTCGTCGCTCGACGAAACAACACGATATTTTCGGAACACACCTTGTGTAAATTCCCTCGGGAGAGAGAGAGAGAGAGAGAGAGAGAGAGACCAACTTTCGACTTTACACGTTCCAACTTGTTTTCAAACTAGCAACGAGCGTCGTTTGTCCAAGAAAATAGAAACCGAGAGACTATCATCGGACGTTTGGCTATTAATCCGATAGATACACACGTAGCTACTCGTTCCACGTCTGTCGAAACAATTTTTCTGCAATCACACGATTTCTCCTCCTGTCGAGCTGATCCTCGACTCTTCCTCACCCAGAATCACCCGACGAACGTGATCATCTCACCAGCTAAACTTACTCGTCCCCACGCGAACGCTCCCGTTCACTCTCCACCAGCCTGTACGTGCTTCCAGTACATTTGGCAATATGCGCTAAAATTGGCCACACTACGGGACAATGCAGAAGCCTAATACCGTTCAGATTACGGCATTACGTGGATGACGTAGGTTCTATCGATCCTTGAAAATTTTATTCCAATATTCTACACGTCTCTACGTGGTCCATGAGGGTGAAGCAGCTTTTACGAGTTTTTTTCGGGGGATTTTTTGAAATTTCGACGGAAAATTGTTTCCGCGAGAAAGAAAGAAAAAACAAAAGAAACAAAGAGACGGTAAAGCGTCTTTCGAACATTCTTCGTCCGATAAATCAGTCAGACAAATAACGTCACGTTTCTACTCGTTTGTACGAGTTACAGTTAGAGAGGGTTAGAGTCTCGTTCTCTCGTTTCATGTTCCAATGAATTTGGAATTTTCGCGTACGTGCGCGCGTACGTGGATGTCGAGGTGAAAGGAAGGAGCGAGTGTCGTCTTCGAGAGGAGTTTTCATCGCGGTAACAGGTAGCACTGGTCTTTTGTCACTGACCTTACGGAACAGGAACGCACGCGATAAGCGGCAAAATGGAATGTCGTGCCGGTATGCCACGGTCGGTGCTATCAGACCGCGGCATCGTTACCTCGTTGTCTGCGTTCTATTGATTTTCCTGACCTTGCGCCACCACGAGGCCACGAATTAGCTCGATATACCCTTTAAAACAGCCGCCTCGATCTCTCGATCCCCGCTGAAACGACAGGCAAACTTGCCCGACATCCTTGCACGGTATCGACCATTCGTAAATAGACACTATTGGCCATTTCTTTCTCCTCCTCCCTCCCCCCCCCCCTCTCTCTCTCTCTCTCTCTCTCTCTCTCTTTCATCTCTCTGGCGATAGTAACCACTTTCGCTGTTCTCCTTTTCAATCGTTTCGTTCAACTTGGAAAATTATACCCGAATGCGAAACCGTGAATGTTCTCTCCCCCCCCCCCCCCCCGGCGAACTTTTTCAATAAATCATTCGTGTTGGAACGATGGCTGAAAACAATGGCCACGCGCTTCGTCGGCTCAGTCGGTTCAGCGTCGCTCGAATCGTCAATACCGTCGGAATTACGAATTACGCGTTATCGTCCAGATAATTGTACGACAGCGAACAAATCTGCCAACAATCGGCGAATCTCGACAGTGAGTCGACACGCGAGGTAGATACGAAACGAAGCGTAGCTCGAAAATCAGTCGAGTTTCAATCGTCGTAGGCAAACGAAAAGTAGTCTTTTCCACGCAAAAGTTCGACAGAGATCTATGTTGTCGCGAGCCGAGCATTCAGAGAGAAAATCGGGTCAAAGGTTGGAAGGAAGGGTTTGGTTATCTCGAGCTCGTCGAGGCAACAAATTGACAAATTGGAGCAATCAGCATCCAATATACGGCAATCGTCATCGGGCATTGGCAGTGTTTCTTTTTGTTTCTTTTCTTTTCTTTTTTTTTTTTGCTGCATCTCGTCGTTCGTCTCGAGTATCTTGATTTTCATTCCCATTGTACGTCTCTCATACGTCGATCGTGCATGTCCCCGGCGTGTGAGTACATATATGTACGTGTATGTATTTCAACACGTCGACGTATTACGGAGCATAATGCCTCCGCGTAATGGCCGTTGATAGAATTTATACTCGCCACCACCGAGCACAGATCGCCGCCGGCTTGTTATTTTATCAAATCTCGTTTACGTGCGTTTGATGGCGTCTCATGGTTTACGGTGGGAGCCGAGGTTGCCTCTCTTCAGCACGCGCGCTCCAGTAATTTACCGCGACCCGCGTTGCCTGCCCCCCGCCCCCTGCCCCCCCCCCTCGCTCATTCATCGTACGTCCTCAATGCTCGCACAACTAATTTTCGAACTAATTAATTTCTCTCGGCCGCGCAAGCTGTCTGTTACCTTCTCTTCTCACCTGTTCTCACCAAATCTCTCAACGACAAATCATTCCTTCCCCTTTCTTTTTTTCCACCCTCCGAACAATCCGAATGGGTTCTTTTAACCTACGTGGTTCGTTCAATACAGTAGATACAAGCAACGTTTATCGATTATGATTTAGAAACAGAACGGATACCGGTGAAAATCCGAATAAAATTGAAAAAGATATTGAGATACTTTGTCATAGAATTCGCTACTCTCTGTATGTGTAATTGCCTCGCAATCTCTACCCTCTCACGACTCGCTGCTCTCTCGATCTGTATGCTTTGACGATATCTCGATACTCTCTCCCGATTGTCGTTTAAGATGTGCATTCTCGAAACGTTCGTCCTTCGCATATCCACAATCCTCACATGCCCTCATATTTTAGATATTGAAACTTGGACGGCTCGCTTGAAACAAACAGTCCCAAGCCTGGTTCTTTTTTTTTTTTTTTTTTTTTCACTGCG
>NW_025110143.1:71448-73471 GCF_011392965.1 Frieseomelitta varia
TTTTTTTCATAGTAACGTGACGCGTAATCGCGACATCTACTCGATACGACAATACTTGGCTTTTCTCTCAACGAGCTATTCTCTAAGACGCGCTACTTTTACGCGTAGACTTTTTCTTTGTTCACCTCCTTTCCTTTTTCTTCTTTTCCTTCCACCCTCTTTTTTCTGTCCTTATTTTATTTTTTTCTCTCATTTTCACCCTTCTCGAGTCCTCAACTTGCCATACTCTGTCACTTTCAACCAGTCACGTTTCTGTTCCTTTTCTTTTTCTTTCTTTCTTACTTTCCTTCTTTCTTTTTCATTTCCTTTCTCATTCTATGCGAAATTTGGATTTAACGTCAGAGATAATTATCCGTCAACCTGAACCCTTTTCGCCTGTAAGACTCGTGATTCATAATGCAGATTCATTATTAACGAATTAATTTTGGCCACGTTCAAACGTGCAAATACATCTTGATACATCTTGATACATGTATCTCAATATATTAAAGTTCCAACGTACTACCGGTACTTTCAAACAGCCAGCAATTTAAATTAAGCATCGATCTACAAAGTATTGAAATAAAGTATCATCGACACACTATTTACTTCCAGACCATAAATCATTTTTCTCGACACTGATGAATGAATCGTTGATGAAGAACATCGTTTCTCTTCGTGAAAAACTCTGACGAGCTATTTCATTTTCACTTGTTTATATTTAAGTTGAAATCGATAATATTAATCGATAAATATTAATTTGATATCGATCTTAAACGCCTTAAATCGCGACTTACAATCATAGTGCAGAGGAGCGACTTGACTGGAACCGTGCTTTGGAACGATGGATGCGCGTTCGGTAACTCGACTCTTAATTACTTACCGCTCTGAGCTCGTGGACGACACCTCGGCGACGTTACGAACATTCGTCGTAATTGCTAAAGTCTCGCGTGACGCGTAATTGCTAAATTACGTTTTCAGCGATCCTCTTCGGGTCGGGTCGCGACCTTTGATTCTCATTCTCACTCGCGTACAAGAGACTCGAAAGATTTGCCTTTTATTTCTTTGTTGCTCGACGATCGCAAATGAGAGCAACATTCGAGCTGCCTCTGTCCTCGAGATTCTTTCTTTGTCCTCGGTTTCGGACCGGAGTCGCCCGTGTCACGCGAGAGCAGAAAGGACGACGCGTCAGCCTCGCTTGTCGGCCTCAAGGGCGCAACTCGTTAGCCCTCACTGTTCTTCTCCCGGCGGATCAAAAGTTCCTCCGCGCGCGAGCCAGCCGCCCTTTTAAACGCCCAGCGTTTCTTTCGCGATTCACTCCACGCTCTCCTGGCGGCGGAAGAATCTCTCGTGTCTCTGATTCTCGCGTATTCGGGAAATACGACCTTGCTTTTTAGCACTCGGGCCATGCTTGGAGAATTGCCGAAGCAGCGAAACACGCAGAGATTTTGTATCTTTTTCGATCGTTTGGGTTAGGTGTTGGAGTGCAACGATATATAGAATGTGTGCAACGTGTCTGTTACAGAACAGTTGTTGTGTTAGAGCAATGGCGTGACTCCACAAAGTTCGTACGTTTTTCTTTCAGTCGTTTACAGCTTCTTCCTTCCCGATCAAGCCGTGGAGCAGCCATATTCGCGTGTCGTGCGTCCATATTCGATCTGTTTCTTCTCAATCGTATTTACTGCATACCCGCGAATATCCGCTCTATCTTTTATAATATTAATAAAACATATTTCTTGTTATAATAAAGGCAATTACAACAATTCCGACGTATCATACCCGATTTTCCCTGCTTTCAAGCTACTTTTGCAAACTTTTTCCCGTTTGACTGTATCGACTATCTACTAACGTTGAATTGAAGGCCATATGAAAGATCATTTCATGCGCTTTACGCGTCTCGAACGTTCGATTTAACTGTTTCATTTGTAATTTAGATCTCAATCTTAACACTTTATCGACCGGAGGGTCACAACGTTGATTTCCTATTGCTAAGACGGGAACAAAATATGCATGCCAATTTTTTACAAATACAAATTAGTCTCAA